>NW_027468587.1:20682224-20867224 GCF_046254945.1 Alosa pseudoharengus | reverse complement strand
ACTTGCACTACCTTTTCACTCAAAACTATAATACTGACCTATTCTGACATCCAACGGTCTGTTGCACACACACTTTTTTTAAATGACTTTAACAAACTACTTTAAAAATAGAAACGTGCAGACATGAAGAAATCATGAACACCAAATGAAAAAAGAGCAAACATAACGTTTCACCATCAGTACGACGCATTTAAAGAAACCAGTGAAAGGACGTTTCCCTAATTCCCCATGGCAACACACCTTTGTCCCCTTTGTAGTGCAAACACAAAGAGTGATGGTAACCAATAGCACAATGTGTCTGCATGAGCACCTTAGCAAAAAGAGTTACCTATGAAGCAAGCAACCTGCACCTCAAAACAACACAAAACAACACAACAGTATCATGCACGTTTGGCTCAGAGCATGAGCAATGTTAAATGAGTTGTGCACTTCACTCCTTGTGCACTCCACATGAGTATAATGATATACTTTATTCATTACGTTTGCACTACAAAGGGGATTATGTGTTGCCATGGGAATTGGGGATATTTCTGTAAAATCTAAAAGGTCCTATGATTAGTGTCTTTATATATTTATATATTTATGTTGTACACTACTATGGTAAAGAGTAGTGCTTTAAATGCGTTATACACTGCTATGGTGAAGAGTAGTGTTTTGCTGGCCCTTCTGGCAATATAGGTTTCTTTTTCCAATTTGGTGTTCATGATTTGTTCATGTCTGCCCGTCTCTACTGCCTGAGTCTGTAGTTTGTCAAAGTAGTTCTTCTTTTTTAGTCTGTGCAACAGACCGTTGCCAGGCTGTTCTCAAATGGTTGTTCCTCGTTCCTCGTTCCTCTCTCTCTCTCTCTCTCTCTCTCTCTCTATATATATATAAGATCTATATATTTATATATACACACACACACACACACACTTCTGTTTTTTTTCCCCTCTGCCCACACGCTGGCTTTTTCCATTTCTCGTCACCTTTTTGATATGCTGTTCAACCAAAGTTTACTTTACTTTCCCTCTCACTCAGAATATTCTCACTGTGTTTATTGCATGCATATATACAGAACCAATGAAACCAACCCCAACCGTCTCTATGTAAATTTCCTGCCGCCTTTGATGGTTTGGTTTTAAAAAACAACAACAACAACTCTGAAGTCCTCTGGACCCTCCGGGCAAAACAGCCCACAGAGACACCTGAGATGCTGACACGGACAGGTGAGCTCCCTGAGAGGAGTGTATGGTGACCCAGGAGAAACACGACGGCCATCTAAATCAACACTGGCCACTGCCACATCCTGTCTCCCCTCCTGTGTTTGGGTATTTTCTCCACCTGCACCAGAGATCTCTGTGATTCACAGCCACTGTGAATAACTGAATAATTCTAAGCTGTCCGGGGTCACAGATGCCACAGTATCTTATCATCTGACTGGCATAAACAAACAAAAACAAGTAAACAAACAAATGATCAGGTCGATTAGTTGTATGTAATGGCAAAGGGTTAAGCGTAAGTAATAAATGAGTGGGGTCAAAGTCTCTGAAAGAGAGCATATTACGTTTTTTACATTGTGCTAATGCTCGTTGTGCAAGGGCACTGTTGCTGTGTTGGCAAGGAGGATAACCGCAGGTGTGTGATAAATAAGTGTTCTGTACTAATAGTATGCAAAAGAGAGCCATAACAGTCCAGCAAGAATCATTATGTCTGGGCCACTGCCTGGGAAAAGAGGGAGATTCAGCAAAAGATGAAAAAAGAGAGAAAGAGAGAGGGAGAGACACAAAGAGGACGGATAACAGATAGAAAGAGAGGAAGAGGGAGGTTTGGAGGGAGAGACAGAGGAAGACATTGGGAGGGAAGTAGAGGATGAAGAGAGAGAGGATGGAAGGTTGGCAGGCAGCATGACAGCCGTCTGTGTTGCAAATGGAGGCTACTCTGTGTGTTTGTCACATGGTGGTGTTGTAGTAGTGCGATATTGCCTGGAGCTGATTAGAGTACATCCCAGTGTCTAATCTCCATCAATCGGCATCCCTCTACTGTGTTTGCTCTCACTTCTACTGATGGTGTGTTCAATTTGCACTTGGAGGTCGTAATTCCCAAGTTACGAATAGGAAGCTTCAATTAGAGTTCCATAGACCCTTATCACTTAACATAACTAAGCAAGTGTGAGTGTGGAATAGGAGTCTTACTGTACCAGGTGCGGTGGCGGGGGAACTTGGGGGTGGTCAGGATCTCCTTGACGGACATCACATCACCAGGTATGATGGGATAGTAGTCACTGTAGGAGGCCTCTTCATCGCTGCAGGTCACAAAATATAAACATATAATTACATAAACAAATAAATATGTTAACTTTGTGTTGGAATCTCTCTAAAATGTCAGTAATGCTGTATTTGCTGTATTTGCTGAACATATGTTTGTTTTATTAGTGTCAATGTGGGTGAGGCCTACAGCTCAGGCAAACCTCAGCTCAGTTTACAAGAGCTAAGCAACACAAACCAATTTTCTCTTTCTCAGAGAGAGTGTTCTAACTGATACAGTAAGGCATAGGTCTTTGACAGACTTCAGCTGAATCCTTGATTACAACCTTGATTGAATGCTTGATTAAGTCCCTACATCAAAGCGTATTTTTCAATAATCCCCTTTTATATCCACTATCCGGTATGGGCTTTGTGTACTGATGGTCTAGTTCAGATTGACAATAAGATGAAAATAAGCTGTTCTTGTAGTGACCAGTAGGTGAAGCTATAGTATATTTTCAAAGGCATGAGTACTAGGTTTGGCCGTGTTGAACGATTACAGTAACTTTGAGATTGTTGAAATACAGTATTTTAAATATTCCTGCTAAAATTGGGATACAATTATTTTAGAGAACATATCAAATGATAACTTCCTTTTGCAAATTTGCCCCCACAATGAAAAGCAGGAGCTTGAGCATGTGCATACTCTTTGGACGTAGTTGAGGGCCGAAAGAAGCGAGAACGAGAGAGAGAGAGAGAGAGAGAGAGAGTCTATGTACTATCTATGTATGTACTCCTACCTGTGTAATTACTTATGTCCTGATACATTTATGTAACTGTTCCTTTGGCAATACAAATGTCCAACTATTTGTGAATTTGAATTGAGAGAGAGAGAGGAAGAGAGAGATTTGTAAGGTGTCTAGGATGCTGGAGAGCCATCCATCAGTGGGGTTTCACCTCTGACATGAATACTGCAGGCTATACGTCATAATACCAGTAATATTCCACACCTTCCTTCCTTCTATTCTATTCTATTCTATTCTATTCTTTTACAGTTATAACAGAGGATAATTTGCTAGTGTAACTGACTGTCTAGATGAGGTTATGATTACATACCATGATTTTGTTCATACCATGAACAAAGACAAAACTTACATTGTACATGTATACACAGGTTTGTGTGTTTGCATGTAATGTGATATATGAGCCCTGTTATTAGGTCCTCTGCACCTGTATGGTAACTCATTTAACTGTATTTACCAGCGTAAGGGGTTGTGATGACTCAGTGAGAGGGTATTTTGCATAGGCGTTAACGTTAGTTCTGGACCACCTTCAGAAACCATCTCCCATCTCAGACAAACAAAGACAGGTGGAATCCCATAATGTGGGGGAGATCCCAGCCAGAGAAGGTGAAGGATTAGTGTCAATCAGCATTATAGTTTGAGTTCAATTTCGCCCTCACCTCTATATACTAGGGGTGTAACGGTACACAGAAGTCACGGTTCGGTTCATACCTCGGTTCGGACATCACGGTTCGGTACGAGTTCGGTACAATGGAGGGAAAAGCAAAACAAAAATGCAGAAAGCATTTTTTTTATTGTGCATGTCTCAGGCTGTACCTTAGTGTCATACAGTCTCTTCCTTGAGCTATCTGCAACAGCCTGAAGTGTGTAAGATGTAGGCTAAACAGTACAATAAGTACCCAGACTCCATCTGTAACTTGTAAACAAAATAAGACAATCAGCTATAAAACTGAAAATAGGCCTACAGCATCTCTTATTTCTGAAAGTGCAAATTACATAGAAAAATGATTTTTAAAAATCCACTTAAGCAAGACCTTCAACATCTGTGTTTAGTTGTATATGGAAGGGTCTACAATTTGCCTCAATATTTTTTATTGTGTGTAAAGTAATAATCTAGCCTACTAACTGTGAAAATATCACACTATTTTGCCTTTTTTTTTAAAAACGAAATTGCTCCTTTACAGACTACAACTAGAAGTCACGTGACTTTGCCCTTTGACGTTAACTCACCGTACTAGCATGGTTTGTTTATTAGCCTGGTTAGCGTTGTCACTTTATTTTACTGTCTATGCACTTAACACTACCAGCTCCTCATGTGAGAAGTTACAAGTTACCCCAACATAAAGGTAATTACCACGCGATTTACATAGCTTTCTGTCATTACGAAAATCATTTAATTTAAGCCATAGGTTTTGGCCCTATTTGTATGTGTATCCAAAGGCTGCTGAAGCGCAGGGGAAGTTTTTTTCCCCTCGTTTCAGTGATTGGTAGCCTACATCATCTGGGTGATGGCTTCGAATATGTGTAGCATTTTTTCCACTCACATACCCAATAACTGCTGAACAACGCTGACACACAGTTTCATCTTATCCACCACTCTTTCGCCTGTACTAACGTTACTGTAACTGAAGTTCTCAAACTTGCGATCTTAAATAGACTAGCGGATCCTCTAACTCTTGTGGGTCTAACCTTAGTGCTGCTAATGACTGACGGACTCGACTGACGACCTGACAAAAAAAAAACATAGGCGTCAATCAGAGCTTCAGAGCTAAGGCGAGGCTACAGATAAGCGTTAGGTGTCGCTAAAGAACTCCCGTAACTCTCGCTACTTAACAGTAATTGCGCATGACATTAATTAATCCGCACACGAGTTTTATGTATTTTTATACCGTGTATTCTCCGTGTAAATTCATGCACCGAACCGTGACGCCCGTACCGTTTCGGTTCAATCAGAATACATGAACCGTTACACCCCTACTATATACCCAAATTTGGTCCAATTCTTTCCCTCGATTCCGTTTGATGCGGGGTTATTAAATTATGTACATCAATGGGTCTGTGAACAGTGAATGGGAAACGGGGGCAGCTTTGTCCTGAGGGCAGCGGGATCTCCACTGAAGCAAACAATTATTCTCCAGACCTGACAAAGCAGGTTTAAAGGGCTTTGTCACCCCACAAGAGCAATTCTCTCTCTCTCTCTCTCTCTCTCTCTCTCTCTCTCTCTCTCTCTCTCACACACACACACACATTCTCTTTCCCTATATCTGTCTGTATGTGTGTGCGAGTGCGTGTGTGTGTGTGTGAGTGTGTGTGTGTGTGTGTGTGTTTGTGTGTGTGTGTGCATGTGTGAGAGTGATTTAAAGGGAGAGAAATAGAGAAACAAATAGAGAAAGACAGGGAGAGTTGGCTCAAAGAATGCTTTTCATAAGTGCTGCTGGCGTACAGCTGAAAATAACTTTTTAAATCCCTCAGAAGTGCAAACTACTCAAAGTGTAGGCACACCTCATTCCACAGGCCGAGGTATTGCATAGTTTTCAGTGAGGCTTGGCATCATAACATCACACAAGCTGAGTATTACACAAGAAATTAGAGTTTCAACCACACCCCCTCCTGATGATTTCACTGGCAAACTATCTTATCTACCGTATGTGGCATATTATTCTCTCACTCACAGTTTGACTTGCTCTCTATCTGCCTGTCTGTCAGTCGGTCTGTCTCTCTCTCTTTCTCTTTCAATGAGAGTGACTTATAAGAAGCCCTTATTGATATTAATGGCGGTCTTCAATTTCCCATAAAATGTAATAAAATAGGGTAAAACCGACCACGGCGTATCCTTTAAACCTGGCATGGCATAAGAATGAAGAAATGAAGAATGAGAATGAAGCCATTGCATAACTGCATAATTCAGAGACACCTGTAACCCCCCCAACACCTCAGTTGGGACACTGCACAAATCAGACAAATCAATAAAAAAGAAGAAGTTCTCCAACCCAGAGCGGGAACAAGGAAGTCTTTTGATAAAGGACCAAAGGGGAAGTTAAATGTACAATGAAAGTAACAATGGCAGCAAAGAGATGTGTTTGGGGTGGTGTTCTGTGACGTTCAGGAGCATGTTTGCTGTCATTTGGAATGTCAATAAGGCTTTTGTTCTATTTTCAATAACAAGAGAGTTGTTTTTAACAAAGAATCACACATTCATCATTAATAAAAGCATTGATTTAAATGAAACCTAACATATGAGTTTAAAGACACAATACCCATATATGTTAATATGATAGACTTTTTATATTTTATGATATTTTTGGTGAAAAATAGCCTCTGATGGTGCCGACTTAGTAATTTGCCCAGACTTGTGATCAGAATATTGAAATTCAGGAAGATGATCCAGTGCAAGATGAGTAACGTGTAGGTTAATCACACACACCAGAGCCATATAAAGGTAGAGTTGCGTCAACTCCATTGACGCTAATGTTCCATTTTTTTCCAACAATGGCAGCTAATGGAAGCTTCAAATAGTTCCAATTAAAGAAGTTAAGTAAGGGATAATGGACGACACGGTGGTCTGTTCACAGAAGTTAATGCACTGTCGAGGTTGTAAAACGGCCCCGACGCGAAGCGGAGGGCCGTTTAAACCTCGTAGTGCATTAACTTCTGTGAACAGACCACCGTGGAGTCCATTATCCCGCTTATTCCACTGTTGCCACTTGCGTTGTGTTCATTTCATGTTACAATTTAAACGTTTTAATCGCTAAAACTGTCTTGTTTGTAGAACTAATTTCTTCCGACACATATCAACTAATTTCTCAACTCACAGGACAAACTGCCGTTACTAGTTCTAAATGGATGGTTGCTACGGCCAAAGGCCAGTCGTTAGTTCTATCTCTCCCGTTGTCAAGCGGGCGTATCCCAAGATTCTGATGAACTTTAGCTTTGAAACATCGCTATTTTACTTAGCCTGCTGTAATCAAAAAGCCACCTCCGTCATATGCTACAATGTTGCAATGTTCTGAACGTCTGCATTTTACAGCTCGGATGCAACGTGACAGTTCATTTAAACTTCACAACGAGTTCGGCGAATTAATATACAAGTGTGATACGGCCAAAAAATGGATCTACTTCATAGGTGTGCAGATAACATACGGTTAATGGTCGTTCTAAATTACGTAGGACAATGGGAAATTCAACCAAGCAGTGGAATAACAATTAATAATAGCAGCAGTGCAGTTACAGCAGTTTGTAGCCAACATTTCAGACTCAGATTTACATTCCTTTGCCTCATCCGAATAATAACTAGATGTACCGCAGAGCGGTACAAAATATGACCGCCGCCCAGTCCAGCACATTTTTTTCACAAAAAGAAATCACGCTGAAAGGCCTATATGATTCTAACTGTCTCACTAAATTGCATTATCCACACTCAATTCTCACTGGTATCTGCTAGACAACAAGTACCAAAACATTATTAGTTCATAGATTTCACATGTAAAATTCATTTTATACAACCCCACCTCCATCTTGCCTATTCATAATTCTGAGAAATTCTTGATTGTTTGTGTTATGTTTATGTTATGTGTGTGTGTGTGTGTGTGTGTGTGTGTGTGTGTGCGTGCTTGTGTGTGTGCCTGCGTATGTGCCTGTGCATGCAAGCGTATATGTCTACTGTGTGAGTATGTGTCATACGTATGATTACTGTGAATGTATGTGTGTGTGTGTGTGTATCTGTTTGTGCACATGTGTGCACATGAAATGGGTTAACATGACCCCTGGAGGCAAACATACGGAAAAAAATGGTCATCCTAGGCCCTATAGTTCTCAAGATATTCACAGAGAACTGTGTCTGCCCTACCCTCCTTTCGGGGGGTCCAGTCCAGCGGGGGGGCTACAGATCAAAACGAAAAATGACGGTTCCATGCTATCCATGTGGGGGTACATGCCCACCAAGTTTTGTGTACCCTGGTCTTTCAGTGTCCCGGGAATCCTTGTTGGTGTACGTCACTAAATGTACACATAAATTGTTTTATTGTAAGGCCCCCCATGAACGAAAGTACACAAAACTTGGCATGCATTCGGAGGGTGTCATAATGATCCTACACTTTTAATTTCGTGCAGTTTTGACCATGTCAGCCAGAGATATTGTGATGAAAACACCTCATTTTTTGCTTTTTAATTTTTAACTAGGTGGCGCTATACATGAAATAAGTGGTAATGGGATGGGTTAACATGGCCCCTTGAGATCAACATACAAAAAAAAGGTGGACCTCCTAGGCCCTACGGTTCTCGAGATATTCACAGAAAACTGTCTCCGGCCACCTACAGGCCAGTTGGTGTATAGTAACATAAATTAATTTATTGTGTGGCCCCCCATGAACGGAATTCCACGAAACTTGGCGTGCATTCAGAGGATGTCATAATGATCCTACACTTCCAATTTCGTGCAGTTTTGACTATGTTAGGTCACAGATACCTGCAATTACAACACCTCATTTTTACTTTTTTGTATTTAACTAGGTGGCGCTATACATGAAATGAGTGGTTATGGAATGGGTTGACATGGCCCCTTGAGATCAACATACAAAAAAAAAATGGTCCTCCTAAACCTTACGGTTCTCGAGATATTCACAGAAAACTGTGTTTGCCCTACCCTCCTTTCGGGGGGTGCAGTCCAGCGGGGGGGCTACAGATCAAAACGAAAAACGATGGTTCCATGCTATCCATGTGGGGTTACATGCCCACCAAGTTTCGTGTACCCCGGTCTTTCAGTGTCCCGGGACTCATTGACGGAAATTTGGGCATGCGAAAAAGAAAAAAAAAAAAAGAAAAAAAAAATAAATAAATAAATCTGACTAAACCTATATGAGAAGCGAAGCGGCGGTCATAATAACAGTAATAGTAGTAAAGTAATAGTAGGCTATCAATAGCCTAATTATAATAATAAACTAGATGTACCGCAGAGCGGTACAAAATATGACCGCCGCCCAGTCCAGCACATTTTTTCCACAAAAAGAAATCACGCTGAAAGGCCTATATGATTCTAACTGTCTCACTAAATTGCATTATCCACACTCAATTCTCACTGGTATCTGCTAGACAACAAGTACCAAAACATGATTAGTTCATAGATTTCACATGTAAAATTCATTTTATACAACCCCACCTCCATCTTGCCTGTTCATAATTATGAGAAATTCTTGATTGTTTGTGTTATGTTTATGTTATGTGTGTGGGTGTGTGTGTGTGTGTGTGTGTGTGTGTGTGTGTGTGTGTGTGTGTGCCTGCGTATGTGCCTGTGCATGGAAGCGTACATATGTCTACTGTGTGAGTATGTGTCATACGCAGTGCCGGCCCAAGCCTTTTGGGGGCCCTAAGCAGAATTTGATTTGGGGGCCCCCTCCCACAACGCAGTCACCTGTGCTTGGTGATAATTGACAACGTCACACTATAATGTCATATTATAAATTAATACAGTGAGGTTATGTATTAATACAGCGACTGATTATGAACTACTGTCCCCCTGGACACAGATGCATAAGGACCCTCTCCCCCTACCCTCTTTGTGCAAATGTGGGTACAAACGGGTGTGTGTGTGTGTGTGGGGGGGGGTTAGATGTGATTTCCTGTATTCTGGTGCATTTTTGGGATGGTCAGCTGGAGAAGGGCAGTACCTAAATTTGTTCAGATTCATAGCCTTTTGCTTTTTGACTTATTGGTAGTGAATTCACACAACTACTTGGGGTTCAGGGTCCCTTGACCTCTTGGGCTCGGTAGGCTCATTCAGTAATCCATCCTTGCTCACATGCCAAAAATGTTTTGGGGCTCCAATCTAGACTTCTGGCCCCATGTGCTTGGTAAACCAATGTATTAATATAGTTGTTATTTACACCAACCCTGTCACCTTTTAATCTTAGAGGGTACTAAAATCACAGATTTATTTGAAACATTCATATTCAAAGTGAAGCACTAAGGGTGGTTTACTGAAGTTGAATTGACAAATAACAAAATACAACAGCATTTGTATTTGTTGTAAACAAGTACATCAGTTTAATGACTTGTTTTTCAACAGATTTGCTGAACAAATCCGCAAATGTGCATTAAATGAGCAATTTTCAACTACAAAATAAAAACAAAATAGACAAACATTAATAATCAAAAATAAAATGTCCCAAAAAATAGATAATTATTCCTACTTCGTTCCTGGTTTTTAGGCATCTGCAACTCTGCAGTGGACGAATCTGCAATGATTAAATAAATACATAAATAAATAAAAAAAAAACGATGTTAAATGTGTCGTGTCATATTAACAGGCTATGTAACCATTTGCCATCAAGAAAACCTCACCTTCTGGTAGGTAGAGTTAGGTAGAGGTAGAGATGTGCTCCAAAGGACTTCAACAGTGTCTCTGAAAAAATAAAAATATTGCATAAGTGCATAGTTGATCGAGCAGAATGAGTTTATTTTGCTATCATTACTTACACTCAAATAACAAGCAATTCCACATGTAACAATTCATATTCTATTGGCAAATGAGGCATACTCAAAAGAGTATACTTAATTGCAGTATGGTGAACGCTTAACATGGTGATCTACTGCAGCCTAAATATTAGGGTAGCACCGCTACATCACTTGCCACTATCTTAATCAAATGTAAATTTATTTTCATCACAGAAGTCTCCCCACCCAACATGGTATATTTTCTCAAACACTACCATCTCTCTCCAAAGATCTTAGAGCAGAGCGGACGTACTGTTCCATCTTTGCCTATGAAGCTGGAACGTTACCGATGCCCAGAGTCGCGCTAGTCAGTGGGTTGGGTTGGGACTGGGAGCCTGGGCTTAGTCTGTTGTTGCTATCAGACTTACCACTATGTCACATATTATAGAGCAGTAATAAACTATCAACACTTTCAGGTGCGAAATCAGAAACAATCCCTCTGTGGTAAATTTGCCTTCAGCTACGTTTTCATGTAACGTTAGCTACTGTAGTGCTAATGTCCACTTCAGTCAGCTAGCTAACTTTAATTTACGACATAATAAGCCCACCTAGAGCTAGGGTACATGCTTGATTGAACATCCAAAACAATCCCAATATCCTTGACATCTGAAATACATCTAGATAAATATATATTAATGGGAGACATTTCTCTGGTGATGGCGGAGATTTAGCTCTGGTGATGGCTTATATTAGATCATGACAGCTAGCTAGCTACCTCAAGCACAAAACATACTGTAAATAATCATGCAAAACATACCTGTATCTTGCTCGTTTTTCTCCTCCTCTGTCATTTTCTTCGTTCTGTTTTCGGCACCAGAGGGATACGTCCTTTTTTGTGACTTGTCTGAACATTACCGTCTCTTCCGATTGTTGAACTTGATGCAGTGTCTGCACTAATTGTATATGCACCCGAGGTGTCTACTTTATGCGCGTGACTCAAAGGCTGGCAGACACAGTAGCAGTAGGCAGGCATATTAATCATGAAATCATAATTTTCTTGATTTGAATGATAATTGTTTCATTTATTCATTCATTGATGTCACTTGTTTACGTTATTTATTATGTAAAAAAAAAAAAAGAAACTCGATTGGGGGCCCCCTGGTGGCCAGGAGGCCCCAAGCAGCCGCTTAGTTCGCTTATGCCTCGGGCCGGCCCTGGTCATACGTATGATTACTGTGAATGTGTGTGTGTGTGTGTGTGTATCTGTTTGTGCACATGTGTGCACATGAACTGGGTTAACATGACCCCTGGAGGCAAATATACGGAAAAAATGGTCATCCTAGGTCCTACAGTTCTCAAGATATTCACAGAGAACTGTGTCTGGCCTACCCTCCTTTCTGGGGGTCCAGTCCAGCGGGGGGGGGGCTACAGATCAAAACGAAAAATGACAGTTCCATGCTATCCATGTGGGGGTACATGCCCACCAAGTTTTGTGTACCCCGGTCTTTCAGTGTCCCGGGAATCCTTGTTGGTGTACGTCACTAAATGTACACATAAATTGTTTTATTGTAAGGCCCCCCATGAACGAAAGTACACAAAACTTGGCATGCATTCGGAGGGTGTCATAATGATCCTACACTTTCAATTTCGTGCAGTTTTGACCATGTCAGCCAGAGATATTGTGATGAAAACACCTAATTTTTTGCTTTTTAATTTTTAACTAGGTGGCGCTATACATGAAATAAGTGGTAATGGGATGGGTTGACATGGCCCCTTGAGATCAACATACAAAAAAAAGGTGGACCTCCTAGGCCCTACGGTTCTCGAAATATTCACAGAAAACTGTCTCCGGCCACCTACAGGCCAGTTGGTGTATAGTAACATAAATGAATTTATTGTGTGGCCCCCCATGAACGGAATTCCACGAAACTTGGCGTGCATTCAGAGGGTGTCATAATGATCCTACACTTCCAATTTCGTGCAGTTTTGACTATGTTAGGTCACAGATACCTGCGATTACAACACCTCATTTTTACTTTTTTGTGTTTAACTAGGTGGCGCTATACATGAAATGAGTGGTTATGGAATGGGTTGACATGGCCCCTTGAGATCAACATACAAAAAAAAATGGTCCTCCTAAACCTTACGGTTCTCGAGATATTCACAGAAAACTGTGTCTGCCCTACCCTCCTTTCGGGGGGTGCAGTCCAGCGGGGGGGCTACAGATCAAAACGAAAAACGATCATTCCATGCTATCCATATGGGGTTACATGCCCACCAAGTTTCGTCTACCCCGGTCTTCCAGTGTCCCGGGAATCATTGATGGAAATTTGGACATGCGAAAAAAAAAAAAAAAAAAAAAAAAAAAAAAATCTGACTAAACCTATATGACCGCCGCTTCGCTGCGCGGCGGTCATAACTATTTATGTATCGACTATGACTTTTCTGCTGCTCAGTCTTTATCAGTTCCTCATCAAATAAATTAAAAGAGGCTAAAATCCCAATAAATGTGCCACACCTAATAGCCGAATATAAGATAACCCTTGCCTATCCCATTTCAATTAGGCATCACTACACCACCACGAACAAGCTGTCATTAAGTTTTTGCATTTAGTAGGCCTACAACTTTTATGACGTGACGTTTCTTGGGCATTTAGCTTCACCATCACGTCAAGTTGTAACGTAGGCCTATGCGCAATGCTCATCTAGGCTATGGATTTAAGTGGCTTAAAGGCAGCAAAACTGGGACTAAACAAAAGGTAAAGATTTTGTTATCACAAGGCTAGCTGGTTCGTTATATGGCGAAGCATATAGCCAACTTTGTTTGCAGCAGTGAAGCTGAGTTTGTTGTTAACATTGTTGGTAACTGTCAGGGAATTTGACCCCAACATATAGATACAAGAACCACAACATAGTAGTATGGCTTTGCTCACAAACTCTGGTAAAAAGAGGAGTCTGCTAATGTAAGAAAGAATTCCTCACACCATCAGTCTCTGACTCTGCAGCCCAAAATCTGTGTCTTTTATTGTACAGATGCACACAGAAAATAGGAAGCAAGACATAGCGACTTCATTGTGACATACTACTCTTATCTCTCACACACACACAGACAGGGTGTAGTTCCTGTCTGTCTGGGTGCACACTTAACTTGTACTCTCTGTTCTTAGAACTCAGCACAACAACATTTAACTTGAACTCTCTGTTATTAGAACTCAGCACAACAACATTTAACTTGAACTCTGTTCTTAGAACTCAGCAGAACAATAGTTCTGCTTACACAAATGGTTATACAATGATAATAATAATTTCCTTACAGTAATGTAAATGTTTCTTCAGTTAGGAGCAGTAGCCTACTGTTTTGTTGCATTCATTTTCATTGGCAAAAGCTAGGCTAATATGCATGAGAACCTATATAGATTTGAGGGAGCTGCAGCTGTTAGCATCAGCACGGTCATATTAACACAGCAGGCACTAGCCCAGTGAAGGATTGTGTAAACCCCATCCCCAGAAACCAGTTTCAAACCAAGCTTGCGCTGATATGATGCATGATCACTGATCAAATTGCTATTTTCTGACAGGATGAGCACAGCCATGCAGGTTCTCTGAATCTCAAGCCCTTTAGCCTGGCCCTAGCATCTTAATGCTGTATTCACTGTGAATGACAAACGGTGACAAAATGCTGTTGTTTATGAGTTCATAGCCTGGTTATTTATCAAGGACTATATCACGTTTTATATGTTATTATGATCACTCGCATTACCATGGGGTTACTGTGTAATTGTGGCTCTGTCTCTCATTGAACAGTAAATTATTTAATGCATTCTAATCCATTGTCAATCACTTCCAGGAACTTTTTGAAGTTTACATGAACCACGTGACCTTAACGAATTTTGAACACCCATTGTCGCTACCTTTATATGGCTCTGACATAAAACTGACTGTAAAAAAATAAAATACAAAATACTGATGTGAAAAATGTATTTCATTAAAATACAAGTAATTAATCATTTTAAAATGCAAAATACCCACACAATGGTACAATGGTATACCAACTTTTAAAAGAAACTAAGTAACACTTTACAGTATCATGATTTATGCATAACTTCATTCCTTTATATCTTATGAATCGTCAGGAATTTACATGAGTTCATAGTCTCTCATTCATGACCTCATGCATGAACAATAAAAAGTTATTGTGTGCACATCCCACCTTCTGGCAGGTGCAGGACAAAAAAAAAACTACTCAAGTGAAAAAATATATAATGTCCGCAACACTGCTTTAGACCATATATTTAATGTACAAATGGCAACGTTTCGAACCTGCTGGGTCTTCTTCAGGCAAAATGCATGCATGAACAACACATCAACTAATGGCCACCTTACACCAAACAACTTGAAACTTGAAAGATTAGTCTTTTAACTAATGCCCCCCATTCAGGCTTTCCTCAAAAGACTCCAATCTTTCAAGAATCTTTCCCAAATCTTGTCAAAGTTGTTTGGTGTAAAGAGGCCATAAGACGTTAGGTAGAATGGGTACATCATTATCATTTATGATTTCTTAAGCATGATCATCATGATTACAGGAATTTAAGATTAATTGCTCATGAGTTCATCATGTCTGTGGCCTCTCAACTAAAGTGGTGAATAATGACGTGTTTAGAGAACTGAAAAGTTGTGTTCAACTCAGAATTTGAGCAGTGATGACCACATTTTTGGCAGAAAAAGAAATAATCATGATCATGTTTAATAAATCATAATTCATAATGATGTGCCCACTGTACCTAATGCTTTAGGTAATGTGCTGTTCATGAATGAGGTCATGAATGATAGACTATAAACTCATGTCAATTCCTGATGATTCATGAGATATTAAGGAATGAAGTACAACATAAATCATTAATTAATTCATGATAATTCATGTACCCTCCGTTACCGTAAAGTGTTCCCGAAACGACATGGCATATTATTGAAAATGTATCCCCAAGAGACAAGACATACTATTTTCTGATTGGCTGGCAGGGGGGGCTATTATTTCTGTATTATTTCTGTACAGTGTCTCATATCAATGTAAACAATGATTGAACTGACAACAAGCAGGCTTCGCAACAGTGAAATCAACTGTAACAAAGCAAACTACTCACCATCATTTTCCGTAACCAATGAAAGTAGTACAACAAATTGAACAGGTCGGCCTCTGAACTGCATTTCTATTTTTGTACTATAAATGCATACCTATTGCCTTCATACACGACTAGCAACATAGGGGACAAACAGAATAACATCCTGTAAGGTGTCTTGATATACGGAATTAATTAGCTTGGTGGAGAAAACTCCACTCTGTTTCACATCAGGGAGGTCTTTGCCGTCTCCTCCATTATTTCAGCATTTCAGGACACCTCGGCGGATATTATCCCTTAACTCCATTAAGTGGTTTTAATACTGTCCTATAGTGAGAATCAGAGCCGGACAGTAACGGAGTACATTTACTTGAGTACAGTACTTGAGTACAATTTTGAGGGATCTGTACTTTACTTGAGTATCATTTTTGGGGAGTACTCATGACTTTACTCAAGTACATTTGAGAGGCAAATATTGTACTCCTTACTCCACTACATTTCTATCCATAACCGTGAGTACCCATTACTTCTTCTTCTAAAAAAAGGAAAAAAGAAAAATCTCAGAAACCCTTAATTTGTTGTTTCCCTCTCAAACGTGATTGGATTGTGCAGGCGCCACTGATTGGGACAGCCTATCAGCAATCACCTTCAGCTTTCCGCCAAAGTCAACTCCATGGTCAGATTTAGATAAGAGACGAAACCATGGACGAAACAATGGATGAAGATGCAGCAGGTCCATCCTGGGAATGTGCCAACCTGTGGCCCCACCTCGCCAGACTATTTCAATTTTCTGAACAAGTTAATGATAGTTTTCGCTTCAAGTGTTTCAAATACAAAATAGTATTTTGTATTTGAAATATGTATTTTAAATACATGTATTAGAAATACTGCCCATCCCTGGCAACATGGTAAAAAGATGAAAATGACTTGATTTTACTTTCAATTCCTTTTACATTCTCCAAGGTATTAACATTACCATTTTTCATAACTCCACGTAGGACGTTTATGTACATAAATGTAAGCACTGTGGCAGACTGGCAGTAGTAATGCAATATTTAGAAAATGTAGGCTACTCTTGTACTCTTGATACTCAAGTACTTTTAAAAACAAGTACTTCAGTACTTTTACTTAAGTAGACATCTGACTGTTTTACTTGTACTTGAGTAAAATTTAGCAAAGGGTATCTGTACTTTTACTCAAGTAATGAAGCTGTGTACTCTGTCCGCCTCTGGTGAGAATGAACATCAGCTATTAGGTACTTAAGATCATGGGGTCAAATGTCATAGTCATATGGGATCCATGTCCTAATGTTCTCCCGCAGTATCTTATCTGTATTGTTTTCAAATGTTAGTCTTGTAGTGCTTGACACACCTGACAATCCAAGCTCCTGAAGTTACTTAACATACATTTTTTTCAACTTTCAGATGTTCTAAGGGGCTGATAAAAAGGGGCAGCCGTGGCCTACTGGTTAGCACTTCGGACTTGGAACCGGAGGGTTGCCGGTCCGAACCCCAACCAGTAAGCATGGCTGAAGTGCCCTTGAGCAAGGCACCTAACCCCTCACTGCTCCCCGAGCGCCACTGTTGTTTCAGGCAGCTCAGTGCGCCGGGATTAGTGTGTGCTTCACCTCACTGTGTGCTCACTGTGTGCTGAGTGTGTTTCACTAATTCACGGATTGGGATAAATGCCGAGACCAAACTCCCTCACAGGATCAAAAGAGTATATACTGTATACTACTATACTATACTATACTATACTATACTATACTATACTGCTGTATATATACTATACTATACTAGAAAAGACAGATCTAATGCTTTTAAGTTGTCTACAGGGTGACACAATTGGCACAAGCAAAAAAAAAAAGGATTTTTTTGGATCTAACACTTTTAAGTTGATTATAATGTGGAATACTACTGCAAGAAAAAGGAAAAATGGGTTTACATTTAATGCTGTCCTTCCAAAAGGGTAATGAAATTGGCATTATAATGGACAAATCACTATTTAGGTCAACTTTAGTGTTGAATAGGAAATTGTCCAAGGGATATCACTGGGCACCCTCCCTATTCTTATTGAGTAATCCCTAGGCAACAAGCAACAGCAAAAAAAACATTAACCGACAAAACCAGGTTCACCAAGATTCTGGCCTTTGGCTTCCGGACTATAAGCATTATACATAGCCTATTATGGTTATAGGTAGTATATTTAAAGGAACATGCCACTATTTTATGAAACTGCGTTATTCACTAACTCTCCCTGATTTCCAGTTGTCCGTGCTGATGGCTTGTGAACACCGGTAACTTGTGAAAAGACCGAGCTATATGCATTCCGGTTGATTTCGAAATACCAAAATACAGTATTTTATCTTGATACATGGCCTGGCTACTCTTTTTTGAAGTTTATTTTGATACACTTAAAATTAGGGTATTATTTTAAAATACATTTTGATTGTATTTTTGCTCATCCCTGTATGTGTGTCTGTGTGTATGTGCATGTGTGTGTGCGTTTATGTGCCACCATGTTTGTCTCTGTCTGTCCGTATGAGTAGGGTGTTATGTTTTATTGAATAAGTGGCAGGGAAGCAGCTGCTGATCCGGGCTTTCGTAGGGATTGGGCTCTAACTTTGGCAGGAACTCTGACAGGGCTGACCAGGCACCCAGAGGCAGCTCATGCAGCAGCATCACATGTCTACATCTTGAATGTGTGTGTGTGTGTGTGTGTGTTTGTGTGAGTGTGTGTAACAATACCCATATACAGTATATACATACATATACATGTCAGCCACAGTTACATCTCACTACATGTTCCCTCATCCTACTATTAGCAAAATGTTTCAATTTGGGAAAGAGTGCAGCATGACACATGATAAATAATGCTAATGCTCACACAATACCTTCGCTGAATCAGTGTCAATAAACTGTTTATCTATTTTTCTGAACACACAAGTCAGCGAATTAAAAACAGTTCAAAGCACTACATTACTTGCTTGCATGAAAACATTCTGCCTCTGTGTCTATGTGTGTGTGTGTGTGTGTGTGTTTGTTTGTGTGTGTGTGTGTGTGTGTGTGTGTGTGTGTGTGTGAGGCTTGCATGAAAGACACCCCACATCCCACACACCTGACCTACATAAACATCAGAGAGACTAAAGGACTGAGATCATTAAATCCATTTCATTAGGTTGTGTGAAAACACGCTGCTCTTGAACAGCAGCCAGAGAGAAGAGACTCTGAAGATAAACATGACAGACAGATGGAGGAATGGGAGTGAGCCTCGTCATCAGTGGACTGAGCTGATTCATGAGTCAGTGTGTCCATGTCAATGACGCTCTCATCTCCCCCACAATCAATACGGAATCTGGAAAACTGATGGTCGGTCCTTTTTAATGTGTGTGTGTGTGTGCGTGTGTGTGCATGTGTGTACATGTGGGTGTGCGTCCGTGCATGTGTGTGTGTGTGTGTGTGTGTGTTTGTATGTGTGTGCATGTGAGTGTGTGTGTGCGTGTGTGTGCATCTCTCTCTCCCAGTGTAAGAGTGCGTGTATTTGTGTGTGTGTGTGTGTGTGTGTTTGTGCCCCTTTCTCCATGTGTAAGAGTGTGTGTGTATCTCAATATGTGTGTGTGTGTGTTTGTGCCCCTCTCTCCATGTGTAAAAGTGTGTGTATCTCAATATGTGTGTGTGTATGCACCTCTCTCCATGTGTAAGAGGATGTGTGTGTACCTGGAGGTGAACTTCTTGCGTTTGATCTGCGAGGTGAGCGCCATGCCCTGAGCCATCTGGGACGTTTGCTCCTCATGGCTGCGGTACATTACCACCTTGGCCGCCATGCCGATCCCCTGACCAGCACCTGAGGCAAATGAAGAAGACGGGTGGGTTCAGAGGCAGGGGAGCAATTTGATGTGTTTGTGTGTGTGTGTGTGTGTGTGTGTGTGTGTGTGTGTGTTGGGGGAGGAGGCATCTTTCTGACTGCTGATGGTGATGCAATGGTGAGAAACAATTATAATAATAGATGTTAAATCTAGGAACCTGCCAGTTGTTGAAGGAGCAGACACGTGGAATCCCCCACGGCGAAGCCTGCTGAACCTGTGTCATTGAATTGGATGCAACTGAGCTTTCTCACCATTGCACCATTCATTCGACAGATCTGTCGGCCAACAACCAGTGTATCCCCCCGTATGACAGAAAGGTGCTAAAAGATGTTTTGAAGAGAGCAGCCGGAGCCAGAGGTAGCTCTAACGGATTCAAGTTGTCTGGAACACACCACTTTGCCAAGCAAATACTCCAACAGATTCCAGATCTGATCTGTTGTGTAGTTTAAGCAGGCTCACGATGTCATCACAATCTATGTTGTTGTTTGTCTTGTGAGCTATCAATGGTGTCCGATTGAAACATGTAGTGTGAGTTATCATATCGTGTGTGATTGAAATAAAACACAGGCATAGATGCACTAATAATTACCGCCAAATTACCGCCTGTTTCTGATGCCTTTTGCACCTTAAAACATGGCACCTGTTAAAAGCAGGTGTAATCCAAATTGCAGTTAAATGTCAGTTAGAGTAACTTTCAGAGACAGCTGAATCACTTTTCTTCATTGTACAAAAAGGGCGGGATATGTGTAGACAACTGCCATATTGGCGTTACAAACTAACCCCATGCATTTCTATGGAGGATTTTTTGAGTGCTGTGTCTCCTCATTAGTCTCTGATATGGCAAAGTACAGCGTTCGCTTTTTGCGCATAGAAAAACTCGGTATTAGTGCCTTCTTTGTACATCCGGTGTCTACCCGGCTTTCCTCCTATTGATTTGCACTGTATTCGTTACAGTGCCGGCGAGGTATAAAGTGGTATTAGAAGAGAGATGCTCTGGGCTGGCTGGCTAGATATCTTGGCATCATAGAACATAGATGTTGTATGGTACAAATATGCTATTTCTAGGTCACATTGACATTCCAACAAAAAGAGAAGAGAAAGGAGGGGAAAGAGCTGGCTGGCTGTTTAATAAAGTGCCCTCCAGTATCATGCGCCATGTTTCTCCCCAGAGCTCCTAATATACATATCGGCGGGTAGATGGAAGGAGAGCAGGGAGGGAGAGAAGGGCAGATGTAGGTCCCAGTCTAATGAACAGTCCCACAGCGGGCCATTGAATGTGTAATAATTCATTAGTTCAGGTCTAGCACACTCCCCTACCACCTCCCCTGACGATCATTAATCAAATACGCACACAGACGCGAGAGCACACACACACACACAAACACTCGTACATACAGGCGCACACCTTCTGTTTTGTTTTTCGACTTTCTCAGTCGCTTTCAGTCACAGCCACAAACACACACACAAACAAAGACAAAAACACCAACACTCACCACACATTGGGAGGGAGAGAGAACCACCCACTCTCACCCACACACACACACACACACACACACACACAGTGCTAATATTCCCAGTAAACAGAATGAGGCCGCTTATGAAGGACGGCTTCATTTAACTGCAGCCAGCAGCAAACACCTGCGTTAGCTTCTCTAATAACCGCCCAAATAATGTTTTCCCTCGCTGCGCCGTCTCAGATTGCCTCCAGTATGTCAGCGGAGTGGAAAGACGCACCCATAGCTGGCGCGGTGCCACCGGGAACGCGAGGGAAGCGAAGGTTGTGTGGACACCAGAGGGAGGAAGGTCAACGTGCACCATATTAAAATTGATCTGTCATCAAGAGATGGCCACTCCCAATGCTCTCTGCTCAGTCGCTCAGAACAAAAGGGAGGAGAGGAGGGGAGGAGAGGAGGAGAGGGAAGGGAGGAAGAGAGGAGGAGACGAGGGGAGGGAAGAGGAGAGGAACAGAGGAGAGACACACACACAGCAGACAAACACACACACAGCAGACACACTCTCTCGGGCATGGTTTTAAAACAATGTCTCTATAGGTGCCGAAATATATTTGGTGTTATATAACAACACAAAATAAAAAAATGATTGTCTTCTAGAGCACTTTTATTAGGAGGAACTTTTCCAACAGGGATCCAAGCAGGGAGAGAGAGAGAGTAAGTCCAGGATTATAAAGTCCTACGTGGCACGATGTTCCTCCCTCTCTGTACACCATGACCCCTCCCCCCCCCCCCCCCGCGCTGTAAGACGACCCTGGAGCAAGTCGTGGTGTTGATGTCAGCGACACAGATTGTGACAAAAGACACATCCCAACATCCTTGGAGATAATAAAATGCTGAGAGGATGTGCAAAAAAGTGCCATCCCAGATCAGAAATCCCCTCGCAAAATCATATTCCTTTCAAGAGTGAATGAGGGGTGGGTATTGATTTGTATCTTGTCTCCCAGAGCGTGTTTCCCAGTACGGAGAAGTTAGTTAACAACTCCAGCGGCATCTGGGAAGTGTCCTTGTGAGTAGAACACAACGACAAGCAGGGCATTTCAGGATGAGCAGAATGAAAGAGGAAGATTAAAAGCCACTCACGTTTTCCTACTGAGAACTGGAGGACTCCACAGGGCCTTCAAGATACGCGGCAAGGACACAGGTCTCTCTCTTCCACTCTCTCTATCTATCACTCTATCACTCACTCTTTGTCTGATCTGTCTTACAGACACTTCCTGTATCTCTTACTCTTTCACCTTCTAGGATAATGTCTATCCTTCCTTCCTTCTCTCATGGACTGCCTCTCTCTCTCTCTCCCTCTCTCTCAAACACACACATACACACCTCTACTGTCTTTCCTGCCTCTCACTGTCCATATGGGGGTGACCCCAGAACAGATGTCCTTCAACATGAGAATGCAACACACACACACACACACACACACACACACACACACACACACACACACACACACAGTACACCCTCCTCCTCAAGGTAGTAAATATAGACCATTCTCAGAGTGACCCACACATAGACACACACACACACACACACACACACACACACACACACACACACACACACACACACACACAGAAACTGACAGAGACGCAAATCAATGTAAACCATCCAGATAGACTTACAGTAGGCATGAGCTGTCAGTAGTGATACAATGGCCAAACACAATAGGTGCCAGTGGAAAAAAGCCTTTAGGGACCTGCACCCTTCCCTTGGAAACAGTCTATCAGCATCTGTTAATCTGTTGTTTGGGCACAGTACTTCGGTACTTGGCGATGGGGTCAGGACTGATAACTAAAGCGGGTAGGGTAAGTCATGCAATCCAGTTTGCAGTGCAAATACATGGCCTAAAACAAATAAAAGAAAGAAAGAAAGATGAATGAAGGGCTGGCAGAGAGAAGGAAATAAACAAAAAACATAGAAACAAGATAAAGAAAGATAAAAAGAAAGAAAGAACAAAGGTGAGGAGGGGTAGACAAGGACAACAATTAACAAGTAAACGATAAGCTCCCTGCAAATAGTAGTTTATAGCATTCCTTGTGTGTCTCCTTGTCTCATGTGAATCAGAGTTGTGTGGCTCATTAAAGCACTGAAAAAAGACACTCCTAGATCCTTTTCAAATTGAAAAACTTTATTTCCTCTTTCGTCGTAATAGGTCTAAAGAGCACATAAAATTTATGAATTATGGATGGAAAGTGGACATGTCAGTGAGAATCAGAGAGCAAGTCGGAGAGAGGGAGTGAGATGAGACTGATGAATGTGATGAGTTCAGCTCCATCCGTTCATCTTAGTTCCTGTCATAAAGACCTATTATTAACCTCAAGCCACGAGCCTCAAGGTCCAAACTTGGATCAGCTCGTTTCCTTTGTCTCCCAGCAGATCTGGAGCCAGTCATTCCACTTACAATAGCATGGGACTTTTAATAGCGGGACAGTTCTTTCCTTCTTTTGGGTGGTGGCTGTGAGACACAGACACACACACACTCAGATAAGTGTATGAGGGCATGTAGTGCATATGTGACCACACACACACACACACACACACACACACACACAGACACACACACACACACACACACACACATGTGCGCACACACACACACACACACACACACACACACACACAGTGTTTTATCCAAGGCCATATCTAAAGGCTCAGTTGCAGGGTTATTTATAAGCATTTAGTGTCCACACCTGCCCCTGGACTACCCAGTAAACAATGCCCTATGAAGGTGCCAGCCCCCTCCCCCCTCCCCTTCCATCCTCTTACATGTCACTTGTGACACTGAGGCTAAGAATAACAAAGCTGACATATCGGCCCGGGACAAAGCGACCGAGGGCCATCTTCATTACATCCCATTACAGGGGACGCGAGAGCGATAGGCCTCACAGTGGATAACGATGCGCATTCCCGAGTGCTATCAGTGAAAGCCAGTTCCGCAGAGCAGATTAGTGGCGATATCTAACAATATGCGGTCATCAGACGCAGTCAGTTTGAGGGGACTTATGCCTGACGGCTTTATTTGTGTGTGTGTGTGCTGTTATTGGGCAGTAACTGTGGGGGCAGCTCGAGTCCTTGAGGACGTCAGCAAGTTATTTTCCATTTCTGTGATTAGGGGTAGTTTTTTTCCAGTAATTATTGACCCATTAAGATCTCATTAAAATGACAGTTTGGGGGGGGGAGGGCAGCATGTCTAATGAACTGATGGCAGTTCATGTATCAAGTCATTCAAATGTAACAGGAAATTAATACAGAGAGGCAGGAAGGAGACAGATCCAGGTTTCGTGTGGACGTGGCCTGTGTCCACACAATGGACTGTAACTCTCCCAACAAACCCCCCCCCGCCCCCTTCCAACTTTTCAAGAGGGGAAAGGTTCAAACAGGACAGAGCATCTCATCAAGTATGCGGTATAGTATGCACAGGAAACGAACGCCTTGCCATATTGCATGGAATTTACTAAGCTGTCACTTAACGCAAACAGTGCTTGTCACCACCCCTACAACGCAATTTGCATGCCCACAGCTAATTCAACCACAAGCGCAGTTGAATGGAGTTAACCATGATGGCAACAATAAAAAGAATCAAAAGTTTAGCGATCATACACTCTTAAAATGAATGTGTTGTCCCTAACTGTGTTAAAAACAACGCAAGTTGTGTTGTTTTCAACACATACTTTTCAAGAGTACATAATAATAATATGTCAACAAGTAGCGACATACAGAGTAGCCTAGTAGGCAAACAAAGGTTGAGGTTGCTTTTGACATGGTACAATGAAGGAAATCTGATGACCTGATCATTCTGCCACCCTTATACGCCCTGCACAAGCTGGCAGATAGGCAACTCCTCCTCCAATCACCACACTGTAAAGGATGCTTAGTTCTGTTTTAATGGTTCACTGGAAATAGGGTAAACCTAAGAAATACAATTAATACATTTTTAACTTCAGTATGTTAATGAAAATGAATATGAAAATACTTAAGGGTTTTAAGCACATATTACATTACTATATCCCAAATACACTTTTAATATAAATGAACTGAGGTGTATTTTTTTTTTATCTCATCCAACCGAATGCATTATGAGCTAGCACATGCTAACAATGACACATGTAATATGAACTCATTAGATTATAATATGAAATCTGCACTAATTTAAACTAATCAAAACTATATGTCACTTAAGACTTCCATTAACAGAAATAACATACCAACAGTGCATCCAAAGGCATGAAATGTAACAGATGGCTTTAGATAATATGAGCAGAAATCAAATGTACTGTATGAAGCTTTTTTCACTATTTTCAGATTAACTGATTTACTTCCTAAACTGTAGGCCTATTCATGGAGATGCTGACATCATCAATAAACAAATAATTCTTAAAGAGACAGGACACGTTTAACTACACTTACAGCACACTGATACATGTTGTCTCTGAACGTGTAATTGACACATTTAACCTCAATTTGAATTACACCTGATTTTAAAGCAACACCAAAGAACTTTTCCTCTGTCACACGCACGCTATTTGTTTATCCAGCAACGGCTTTGCAAATAACGATGTCCATAGACAAGGTAGAATATGGTGCATGATTTTATGAAAGTACGATGTATTGCGACATCATGCAAGTCAAATTTGTAGTTTCTTATGTCTCATTCCATCGAACTACAAACCCGCTACCCGATCTGGCAAACTTACATAGTGCGGTTACAGCCGATAGAGGGCCGCGAAGCGAATGCAGAAGTGCCGTTCACCCTGTTACGAGTTGATGAACCACGGAAACAATTTTGGAAACATTATTTTAAGGTACAAAAAACTCTTTGGTGTTGCTTTAAAAGGCGAAAGTTTTCCACCACAAAACAGACTTCCGCTGTTTTCATGGTGAAATACCTAATCAATCACTATTAACACTTCTCCCATGTGTTTGCATGATACTCCCATGCATCAGTAAGAAAGGCACAGATAGCCATTCACGCACTAGTTGCACGCAAAATGCGTTTTGATCCGTGTGTGATCAGTTTTGTACATACCATGCTATGTTTTATGATGCAAAAAGCGCCAAAAACAGTTGTATTCTTAGTACATCTAGGCCTCTATTACAAATGTAAACAGTCTGAGTTTATAATGGATCTGGCGATGGCAATGACATCATTAAGTATGTTTTATCACAGCTGATTAATGTTCAGGGAGTCAACTTTCACACTAGGCTTGTGGCTAACCTCCTACTCTCTGTAAGCCTCCATTTAACCTTTCAGATGAGTGACATGAGAAAGGATCTTACATAAGCAATCACCTCCCAGCCATGAACCCTGGGACAGGTTAGACCTCCCAATCTGTGCTGGGAAAAGATCCAAAAGGGAATTTTTCGGAAAGCCGGCTGCTGGCGGTCTGAGGTGACATCAGACTTTGGAGAGTCGGAGCAGAGTAGAGTCAGAAACTGGAGCAAAGCAAAAGCAAGCTGCCAGGGACACAAGCTGCTGATATGCTCTCATCATTAGGTGTACTAGGCAGAATGATGACATTTCTGCCAAAATGAAAGCCTTACAGGGGTTACAGGGCATGTGAGAGCGATGAAAATTGATTGGTTCCCCTCATCTTCAAAGACCTCAAACTAGTTCTGATGGGGTTACAGCCTTGAACTAAACTTTTTGCTCCAAAGAAGAACATCAAATGGCCCCTATCGAATTTGGCTGCATAATAATTTAATTAGAAATGCAGCATGCAATGGTTCATCTACTTTACTGAGATAGTGTTAAAAAAAAAAACAATTTCAGTCATTTTCATCATATTGAATTCAATATGATCAGAATGCTTAGAATGACACTTATTTGAGGATCAGAAATTTGGGATTTGATATAATCAGAGCAAATGTTCACGGAATGATCTGACCTGACACTATTCTCCTGTTAGCAGTCTAAAGGTTCATGCACAAAGCAATGACTCATCTGTTAGCTGAGTGCCGTGCCAACACAGCGCAGCACTTCATGTCCCTTCCCTGGACATGAGCACACCTTATAAACAGGCCTACACCCATGATATTCAATGGAGTCCAGCAGTGACATGGGTGACAGTTGCTATGGAAGCCGCAGTTAGTAAAAGGAGAGTGGAGGGGCACAGGGACCAAAGCCAAATTACACTTCCAAATGAGACAGGGAGCAGGGCTACCCGCAGGACTAGCCGCACAAGTTAGCCACAACCCCCTAAGACAGGCAGAGATCTGCTAAGAAGCAATTAGCTGTCTCCGATTACGGCACCCAGGCTAAGCGCCCTTTTTCTTTGTGTGGGGGTTTGCCCATCAGGAAATCGCGTCTGAGATTGTCCTCAAACGCCAGGCAGATATAAGAAGGACTAATGTCTTCACCCTAGAGACACACGGCACAATGAGCTGCAATTGCAATTGCAGCTGCAATGCTTATTGGAGTTCCCTGGGACATTGGTGTTCTCTGACCAGCACACACTCTCTCTTTCTGTGTGTGTGTGACTGAGATGATGTCACTTGTTTGAACCTTTCCCCTCTTGACCCAGCAGCCCTTCCCTGCTTGTGGTAACCAAGCGACTGGTTGCTAGACTGTATATCCTGTTTTGACAGTGTCATAAAGTATTTATAGGTGAAGACCTTTGCCCTGTTTGTACACGTTTAAGGCCAGATAATACAATAGAGGTAGCCTGGGTGTTCCCATGCTGCCTTGATTTGATTTGATTTGATTCACGCTGCTAAGGCAGCCTGGAAACTACCGCCCTAATTTTTGCCTCAGATAGGGAACCAATCACAGAACAGGGGGGAAAGCAAGACGATGATGAGCTATGCACAGACGCATTTGATAGACATCCGTGGCACCCAATAAACGGATCTGGGCATTTTTTTCAAATACGAGAAAAGGAACGTTTGGTTCCCAGACCACGTCTCATTGAGAAGTGGTGGCGCTAGCCAGGCTACAATAGAGGAACAAGGCAGACCTTATAAGACATATAATGTACATACATGCAGGATAGTTGGACGTGCGGACTAACAGAACAGACAGGTAAACATTCTGTAATATTTAAGAGAAAATGTGTTTTAAACTGTTCATTTATTTGTATTTAGTGTGAACATGGAATTACATACAACTACATGGTGAGGGAAATCACAATGGTTAATATTGCTGTCAGTATGACATACAAAAATAAATCTGTATTACATTTCAGAGTTCTGGTTTAATGATAATGCTATCACACAATCTTTTCAGGCAGTCTTTTTCAGCAGACTGGATTTTACACCACCAATGGGCGAGAAATGTATCTGGTGAGAAATACATCTTCATTACACCGGGACGGGAGATATCCTCATTACATCACAGAGCAAACAGTTCTCAACAATTCTCGTCCCATTTCATTTTCGGAAATAATACCATAAAACTAATCATAGGGATTGACATGAGCATAAAATGTCAAGAAAAAACACACACAGTCAACACAAGCAACAAAAGCAATCACACACGCACGCACACACACACACACACACACACACACAGTACACACTAGATAAATGAAGCAAACATGTGCTTAAATAAAGGGTAACACTTACACAGTATCGACATAAGAGTGACATGACACTGTCATGAACACATGACACTGTCATGACACATGAACCCTAACCCTAATCTTAACCTCTAACCCTAACCCTAACGCGTTATGACAAAAACCGAATGTAGGTCCATAAAGGTTTATGACTTGTTTATGACACATTCATGACAGTGTCATGTCACTCTGATGTCGATACTGTCAAGTAAAGTATAACCAAATAAAGTGTGATTCAGTATATTAGCAACTTCTCAATTTTGCAAGCAAATCAGCACAATAAGCACATTCAGCTAATCAGACATTAACTTCACAATAGTTTAAACAGATGGCCAAGTAAACATCAGGAACAAAATAAATTATCAAAAATAAGCTTTATCAATACCAAGTGGGTTTACAGGAAGAGCAGTATGCACTATTGACTGAAAAACAGTGCTTAGGAATGCTACACTAATGGGACCTCACTCAGTGCATCATTCAACTTCTGAAGTCGTTGCAGGGTGTGCTATATTTAGACAAATCAAGGATAAATAATGAGGATTACTTTCTTAATAACATTTATACACAAATGACTATACCATGGCATAAATCAGTGGTGGTGATGAAACACATGGGACAACATGTGAAAGGGGTGTGTGGGGGGGGGAAATCACTAGAAATCACTGGATGCAAATGCTACAGTTAGGCTGAGCTTCAGTCAAAGTGCTTAGAGAGGAGAATGGTAAGGAAAAATATAGACTACACTGTTATGTCTTGATGACAGGAGTTCTGTACCGTTGAGTAATGATCAAAAGCTTGTCAAACGTCTGTCTGTACACTGACACGTAGCCTGATTTTCTGTAATATAGGCAACGCATCAATAGGTGTGCTCTTGTGAGGAGTTAGCAGTTCAAACATGCAGTGCTACTTCTGCAAGGATTTAACAGATTTAAACTGTACTGGAACAACTGAACTGTACTGGAACTGTATATGCAAAACACCATAATATCACATCATAAAAAAAATAACTCACAATCCTTTTGTCTGTGTGTGTTTTAGATATTGCTTTCCAAACTTTTCATTCAGTCCCAACCTTTCCAGATTTACATTTTCTCAAAAGTCTACATTTAAGCAAAATGTCACTGTAAAATGTTCCCACACTCTCAGTTACATTGAAATAATTCATAACACCAATCATCAAGACATCAGACAGATCTCTAACCAGAGGATTCCAACGTGGCAAAGCTGTGATTATGCTCAAGCAGTGGGACTGTGTTTGTCCTACTAAAGCATATGTGGTAACCCTTCCTTTCACAGTCCCCTAATTATTATACCTAGTTAAAACATGGTAAAACATAGTATATTATTGGGTAATTCTTAGAAACACTCTCTGTATTACCCATCAATTCCAGTATATCAGTAATTGTAGTTATAACAGCCCAAAATACTATAATTTACGATATATATACACACTAGATAAATACTTATTAATTAGGGGACTGTTGTCCAGTACACTCTCTTAAAGGTCCGAGACTCTAATCAAATATGCTCTCTTGCCAGATTCATTACTCTTCACAGTTTTATAGATGTCCATTCTATGTGTGTGCTCACAAGCACCTGTTCAGCCAAAGTCCTTGTTCTGTAAATGGGAAACAATGTGGCTTAGATCAAGCCGTGAATAATTCCAGCCAATTACCACATTGCATCAAAGGGAATGGAATGGAGGGGTGTAATCTAATTGGCTATTGAGCTCATATTTCAACAACCGGCCGTAGGCTCTACCTTTGACTGTCCAGTCTTTGTCAGACATCATTTGAACCAACAACTCTCCACATGTGTTCAGTCTACCGCACAGGTGGCCCTTTCTCTCACTCTCCCACAAACATAAAAACGGAATGTCCACCCCCTCCGCATCCAAAGCATCTCGTTAGTCTCTGGGACTGGAACCTCCAATTACCTTCGTTATGCTTGGCATCTCGTTAGTGTCAGGGTCCTTGAATTACTCTGAGCTCTGAATCTGTAGCTTCCATCCTTTTAAATATAATTCTTTGTGGGCCTCCACCTCCTCGTCTCCCTGTTGTTCCCCCTCTGCAGGGTTGACCCAGGCACTCTGCAAACTCACCCCTGGCCCGTTGAAACTCTCAAGGACCACCGGAGGCACCCAGTTCTGTTTGTAGTTTGTCTGGGAGGTGCTGGCCAGGGGACCAGGGCAGAACTGCTCTTGGACAGGAAGGTAGGGGGTGATCCCCTGTGGAGACGAGATCACCTCGTTTGAGATGTAGGTGTTCGTCGTGCACGCCTCCAACTCCTCCTCCTGGGACCCCCACACAGTGAGGCTGGAGAGGTGAGGAAGGTAAAGGGACTGCTCCCCGGGTCCTCCCGTCTCAGGCTGGACTGACAACAGGGCCGTCTGCTCGGAGATCTCCTCCTGCGGGTCACGGTCTCCGATAGCCCGGGGAAGGTGGTGCAGGAAGGGCAGCTGGAGCGTGCCATCGGAGGAGATTTGCAGCTTAAGAGGCCCCGATTGTGGACTTTGGGGGTCTCCCTCGCCGGCCTCACCCTTCTGATGCCCGTGCAGGTGTGAGCCTGGTGCCAGGGGTCGGCCACTCACAGGGAAGAGGCTGACCCCCGGGCGTTTGCTTGTGGGTGAGCTCTCGTCCTCACTGCTGTTGTGCACGTCTGCTCGCACCACCACGCTGTAGGTGGGCGAGGACAGGGCACTGCCCTGGGAGTCCTCAGGCGGTGCCATCTGCTGGGTGTTGTACGTCTGGCAGTGCCAAGGCTGTGGGTGGGTGTCCTGTGGGGCGTAGCCTCCGTATTTGCTCCTGGATCCTGGCGTCACAACGACAACATTGGTGAATTCCTCTGGTTGTAGCTCAATGTTGGAAATGTTAGTTTTCTCACTGGTAGCCAGAGGTGTAGGGGTGATGTCGACAAAATTCTGTTTCAAGGCAGAAATATAGAAATGAACATTAGTTAGATTTATTTATTGGTAATCTTAATGGGTAATCTCAATGGCCCTAAATAGCATCACTGCACATTCCTTTCATTTAATAATATAAACACTGAATGAAGGACATCCAGAGAGCTATTTCATATTTACTGAAAGGATAGGAACTAACTTTCTGTGACGTGTGTTTGAGATGAACATGCAAACAAGTTTTCATCAAAAAAGAGGAATTCTAACTGTGGAAGCACTTGGCAAAATTACATCATTGTGCTCCAGTGGCAACCAAAGAATCTTTGATGGTATTGCTCTTCAACAGATTAAAAAACCTAATTTCTCTGTATGATTCAGACAACAACCCATCTCAGTTGTCTGCGCCTCCAACAGTTTGAAAATTGAAATTGAAATAAAGCAAAGAGAAACCACCACATCAACAATATTTCTGTTTGTACTTCTGTAATAGGATCCATTTTTGATTAATTGTTTTCATTTCCCCTAAATGTACCCTGTTTTGAATTTGCATACTATAGCCAGGACATTTTCCCCATTTCGACAGACAAGAAATGATGAGGGGCATTTTTCCAAGTTTGTCCTCCGTTAAGGGGATTCCCCACACAGGCCTTCTCACCAGTGATTCAGGTGTGGCACCCTTCCTCCCTATTAGGAGACGCCAAACAAGCAGTGGGATTGCAACAAGCAGGAGCAGCACTGTCCCAGCGGGCAGGAGGAACAGGAATGACGTTGGCGTCGCTGTGGACAGATCAAATAACACAAATAGAATCCTCAGCCAGAATTCCTAACAGAATTCCATAACAAACTCATTAACAGAAAGCTACACGTCACTCTTTGTACTGTCTATGCCTTGAAGTGATCTGTCCTCCTTATACTACTGAGCAAGCCAGGACATGTTGTTGACAAGGAAAAATGTTGGCTGCATTGCATGAATAGTAGAGCTCTGCCTCGCAGGACTGGAGTAGTGAAACTTATCAGGCATGATGTTATCATGGTGAAATACCAAGGAGCTGTTTCCTTGTTGGTTACCGTAAGACCGTAAGAGTTATTTCATATGAATGAGCTAACAGTAGGAAACCCTGGAATTCCCCAAGGAGTACAGCAGCTGACAGCAGCAACTGATAAGTCTGTACCTAGATTGTACAATGAGTACATTTGATACCGTTTACGACAATGCCATTTAACATTTATTCCACATATTGCCTATCTACTAGGACATTTCAAAGAGATTAAAACTTCATCTTCTTTCCTGCTCTTTTGAACAAACTGAGGCTGATCAAGGAGATCATTTCCCACCCTAATGTCATTTGGTACATCATAACTTACCTGGAAAAGTCTTACAAAATGTGAAGGCCTTGCTCTGTGGTCGTCTCTTCAGGTCGTCGATGTTGTAGGTCACAGAGCCGCAGTACTCTGTGTCTGTGTGCAGTTTGCTGATGACGAACAGTTCAGTTGTGCTTGTTTGTTCTTGAGTAATAGCTTCTCCTGATTTGTTGTGTGTGAGAATGAATGTGTAAAATGGTGGTTTAGCCAAGATCTTCCTCAGGCTCTTGTTGTTTGGAAGCATTGGAAGTTCCACTCTCACAGTCATGACAGAGGCATTTAACGTCACAGCTACATCAGGTGCACCCAGCTCAGCTGGGAAAGACAAGATGGACAGACAGAAATTTAATAAATGAAGATATACTAAACAATTTTGTGTTTAGCATTATGGACAGTAAAATAACTCTTAAAGACACTCTTAAAAACTCTTATCTTACAATTTGGCATTACTGTATATACGTTGTTGTCATACATTGAATCACATTGTGTATAGCTTTGACTACATGAAAAGTTGGGAGGATGAGGAAAGGCTTACATTTCATGAAGGGCCAGAATCGTTCTGTCTGTCCGATTACCTTGCCGCCAACCTTCACCTGTGCTATGTACTGGTCATCACGTGCGGACATTGGTGTCTCACGGGAGAGATCGCAGGAAAGAGTTGTGATGTCCTGGCATTCATTCTTTGGTTTGAAAACTTGTCCGCTGCCATACCTTCAAATAGACACACATGAGTCCCTTCACAGAGGCTTCAGATTCAGGTTGCAGCAAGTGAAGTGAAGTACAAACTAGACAACCAAATAACACAAACAAATACACCCACTGTGTGTTCATCTTCAAGTCAAATGTATTATCCCACAGAGGGGAATTAAGTTGCATCCAGGTATTAAGAAACACACAACCAACGATACAAGACAGTAAAATAGCAATGGAGACAGCATTACAACACACATAGACAAGGAGCAGAAATAAAATACAGTGCAAGATCACTACATGGAGAGGCCAAGATAAGCAACAGTCTAAAAGTTCAGTGTGCAAACTGACACTGACAGACCGACCCGGCTTGTTTCGCTCAGCAAGGTTAAGGTTGCCAAACCATACAATAACAGAGAAAGTCAGGACTGACTCAATAAAAGATTTATAAAACTGTCATCATTTTTACACATACATTAAATGTGTTAATTTTTCTTAAAAAGTAGAGACGCTGTTGGACCTGCTTTATATATAGCCTCTGTATTAGTCTGGAAACATAATTTGTTATCAGCGCATTAATTAGTGAGATACTTGTGGTCTATAAACCTGTCCAGCAAAATCTATGGACAAATAAAAAAAACAATCCTGCACCTGACAAGCGTTTTAATGTGCTGCTGCATCACTCTCTTAGATGGGCTAAAAATAAGTCCCTGAGATTGCCTCAGAGGGAACCAAGAACCCTGAGACCTGGAAGGGAACATGCCAGCTGGGCCAGGCTCCTCGTTCCCCGTGAAGTGATGGTAATAAGAAATAAGCAATAAAAAAGTTTAGCCGGGTGAGAACTCGGGGACGTCAGATGATGAATGCCGTGCGTTGGGCGTCTCACGGGGCTGCGGGACAGGTAATTAGCCAAGAGGGGGACAAAATGGCTGATTCATTTATTCTCTGTGAGTAGGAACCTCCCCTACCGCCCAGCCCCCCACAGCATGCCCCCAGCGGCCCCTTATTTATTTTCTCTGCTGCCGGGGCTGCGAGATGGTGCCCAGAGTGATCGGGAATGAAACATGGATCTGGCAGAGAGTGGTAATGGGCTTATAGAATATAAGTAGTCGTAGAATAAAAATGACAGTAGTTGTCTTTTTCTGTTTGGTTGTTTTTTAAAAGAGAAATAAGAAGCATACACAAAAAAAAAACAATAATAAATTAACTAAGCCAGGGTTGTCAGGCTCATATTGGTCAGTGGGCCGAATTTGTAGGAATGAGACCTTGTGGGGCCATCATTGTCATGGTCATTATCATTTTTCTGCACTGGTATCAGTTTGGTGATTTACTTATACTCACTTCTGAGCAAACAAAGTTTATCATGTCCTGCTGTCATATTCTGCTCTTACTTTCTTGAAATGCCCTACCTTCCATGTCAGTCTTTCTCTCTTTTACCAGCATAGACACAGTATATGACATCATCGATATAGTAATTGTTGGTGCAACAAACTGCATTTTTCCTTTTCTGTTTCTTCCATCCTGAGGATGGGCTGTAGTGTTTGGTTTAACTCATTGAGTGCCAAAAACGTAATATTAAGTTTTTCCTTCCCTTGCGCTGAGTGCCAAAAACGTAATGTTACGTTTTTAGCTTTTTTTTTTTAATTACGAAACTAGACACTCTAACACACCTTATGTGTGATTTTGGGAACTCTGTGATGAATGGAAATGAAATATATGACGATCGAAAACTCATGAAAACGCACAATCTGGACATTTTATCAACTCGGTTGCCACTTTGGGTCGAATCAGTGACGCATGCACGTCAGGTCAAAACCAGGCCATTTTCGTGGGTCTATCACTAGGTGGCAGTCTCGCCAGGTCTCGCTGATCACTTCCCGGAAAGTTTACACAAGTAAGTAACAGGCAACACTTAAAGCTTAAAGTCTCTCAACACTTTCAAGCTTAAAGTCTCACCTTTTAATCGAGCTATTGTATGTGTTCATAGCTATAACACAGAATATGCTGTGGCTGTACAAAAATCATCAACAATGGTCTAGATTGCTGGCACTCTAGGACAAAGCTCCCGAAAACAGCTTGGCATTCAGTGAGTTAATTAAGTTATCACATTGTAGAGATACTGCTTAATACACATAGTCGATGCAAATATCAATTTTATTTAATTTCCCCTTCCTTCTCAAATCATGATTATGACACCTGCTGGCCGGCCGGATCTGGCCCCCCCAGGTCGTATGTTTGACACCCGTGAACTAAGCAAACAGGTAATAAACAAAACAAACAAATGAGTCAAACATAACCTGTAACCTTGGTTACCGATTTACTGTGTTTTGAAATGCATGTTTATGCTCTTTTTGGACTTCCCTTTTCCATAATGTAATTTTGCACGCAGGTCTAAAGCATGCAGTACGGTACAGTATATCTATAACATACACATAATGAAAAGGACAGTAGGGGAAAACGGTGCAATAGAGATCTGATTCACCTGTCAAAGACAGAGCCTTCCCTAAAGTTGCTTAACACAACTCAAGAACATGTCTCGGCATCAGCGCTGTGTGTTTGGTAGACAACGCAGTCCTGAACACAGCTGTGTAATCGGAGGACAATGCAAGAAGCACGAAGGTGATGAGGTCAAGAGGGTAGGATGAGAGAGGGAAGAGTGGAAAGAGAGAGAGGCGAGAGTCGAGAGAGGAGAAAGAGAGAGGTGTGTGTGTGTGTGTGTGTGTGGGGGGGGGGGGGGGGGTGGGCGTGTGCTCAGAAATGCCAGTTTCACATTAGAGCGGAATAAGCCACTGCTTTGAAGACCAGAATGTCTCCCTCTGTGTCTGTGTGCCCTGAATGTCTCTTCCTCTGCACCCTTCCTCCCTCACCACCATAACCACCATCACCCTTCCTCCCTCACCACCACCACCACCATAACCACCATCACCCTTCCTCCCTCACCACCACCACCACCATAACCACCATCACCATTCCTCCCTCACACTCGACACTTCTGCTCAGACAATTTTTTTTTTGCTTGCTTTCTCTCTCTCTCTCTCTGTACTCGCTCCATCTCTCTCCGTCTCCATCTCTAGCCCCCTCCATCCTCATATCTCTCTCCATATCTTTCTGCCTGCTCTCTCTCCACCTCTCGATTTTTCTCTGTATTTATGTCCCCACCTGTGTATTCTGTGTCATTTTTTGTATTTCTACCTTATATCTGTCTCTGTATTCTCTGTCTCTTATCTTCCACCATTCTTCTTCCTCCTCCTCCTCCTGTGTTTCTCTCTCTCCTGATCAGACTAAAGCCCCAGCTCCCTGATATTCGGCTGGAGACAGGGCTCACTGATCACAGCTGTGACTAATACAGGCAAGATATGTGGGGACAGGGAAAGGACTTCAGTGGCATTTCACACATCACGCCTCTCCAGAGAGAGAGAGAGAGAGAGAGAGACACACAGACAGACAGAGAGATAGAGAGATGTAGAGAATGTGATGTGAGAGTAGGAGAGAAAGGGAGGACGATAACGAGGGGTACAAACACAGAGGAAACCACAGAAAGAGGGATAGAGACAAAAGAGGATGACAAGAGGGAGGGGGAGAGAAAAGGAGCAGAATGGGTAGAGAGAAAAAGAGAGAGAGAAAGAGGAGAAAGGCTGCCACACTGGCTGAACACTCTCTGATAAAACAGAAAAGAAAAGGGAAGAGAAGAGAAGAGAAGAGAAGAAAAGAAAAGGACACAACACTCCTCTGCTGTAGACGAGTGCTGCTGTTCTGTCAGTGATCCGGCAAGACTGTGGGGTTGTGCGAATAACTTCAAGGAACAGGGATCAAAGTCTTGGAACGATGTGGCCAGAATTCCTGATGAGGAACACTCCGAGAGTTCACACCACTTCCCAGAAAGAGCCAGGCGAGGACACAAAAAGTTTGCTTTTGGTGGAAAAAGACACCACACAAGTGTGAATCTATTATGCCAGGCTTATCCCAAACAATGCAGAACACAGACCCATTCACACAACTAATCAAAATAAACTTACTGAAACCTATGCAGTGAGATGTTGAAAGTTAAAAGGGGTTGAATCTGGGGTTAGGAAGAATCCATTAAATCTAGTTGCAGATCTGACTCATGGGGTGGTAGGAAAAGTTTAGTTTCAATTTTGCCAACATTTTGAGATTCAGCATTTGGGCCTCGAGGAACTAGCCATCTGTTAAGAGGTAAATTACCAATATCCAAATAGCGCTGTTGAAAGTTGTCAGAGTTATTACAAGACCGCTAATTAAGATGGCTGTCAGACGGGACAGCAACGTGCTCATCGTCTGGAGTTGTTTCACTGAGTGCAACTGCTGTCTACAGTCCGCCAACGTCTGTCAGCTGTTTGCGATTAATTACTGTCAAGGAACCTGCAGTACGCATGCTGAAGACCACCCACACACAAACGTATACTTACCGTAATCACAAACACATACACTTTCCTTCTCTATCTATCTTACGCACCCTCACCCCCCTCAAACACACATGACAGAAAACAAACACACAGACACACAGACACTCTCTCATTATGCAGTGCATACCTGTGTTTGAATCACACTCATGTTAACATGTGAGATTCCCATACCGCATGTAGATCTCCTTATTTAAGTAGGAAATGTTTTACATTTTAACAAACATAGCATTGATACTCACAAAGTGTACTCCACGCTGTACAATTGGCTGTGGTTGTCTGGAGAGTCGTACTTATCCCAGTGCAGCACATTATGGAAATTTTCGGATTGAAAGTACACTTTTACAGTGTTTGCGTGACCTACAGATAGAGGAGAGGAGGACGTCAGAAAATAAAAAAAATCAGTTCATATCACCAGCTGAAAACACATCTTCCACTGTCACTGTATCACTGTATGTGTTGCATTGGCCGACCTCTATCTCTAATTCCCTCTGCACTTTGTAAGTGTTATGTATGTTTTGGGGGCTTCACATTTGTTTGATAGGACAATAAAGAGTGACAGGAAGTGAGAGGAAGAGATGGGGTTGGGAGGTGGATCGGAATCATATCCGGGTCCCCATGGCTACTTTGACCAAATATGGTTGGGATGCTGCCACAACTATGCGTTGTGTTTTGTCTTTGTCAACACTGTTTTTCACATGGGTATGCCTGACATAAACACTGTTTTTCACATGGGTATGCCTGTTTGACATAAACAATTTCACAGTGCTTCCTCCTATGGCCATATCTATCAGCAGATAGACTGGGGGGTAAAAGCAAATGTGTCCTTGATCAGTAACAGTCAGCCTTGATCTCTGACGCCCTGCCATTTGTCTTCGCATTGCAGGTGACAGCGGCACCCGGCACTAGTGCCATGCATTCTGGGTCCCCTGGGTAAAGTGTATTCCATTTATATCTCTCAGCTGCTGCATGTGTGTGTGTGTGTGTGTTGTGTGTGTGTGTGTGTGTGTGTGTGTACATGAGTGTGTGTGTGTGTGTGTTTTTGTGTGTGTGTATTGTGTGTAAATGAGTGTGTGTGTACATGAGTGTGTGTATGTGTGTGTGTGTGAGATACAAAGTGAGAGAGAGAGAGAGAGAGAGAAAGTGTCATTCATGTTCAGTGCAGTTAGGCTGAAGATATTAATATATCTATTAAGATAGATTGCACTTCTCTAGCCGATATGATGAATGCTATCGTTCCCCCCCCCCCCCACTGTTTCACCAGGGCATGCAGGTACAAAACACTTGATATTTCATCTTCAATGTCAATGTCAGAAATCGCCTCCGTGGGGGGGGGGGGTCCTCTTTCGATTTTTCTGTTGGTCAAGGTGCAAAGACATGTCCAAACACACACAGAGACATTAACCCTCCTCTCTTAATACCCCCCCCCAACCCCCCCACACACACACACACACACACACACACACACACACACACACACACACACACACACACACACACACACGTGTGCTTGCCAGAATGTCATGAAAGAAAACAGTAAACGTAAACAAATGAATCATTCACCCAAGATTGCAGGTGACTGCTCCTCATCTAGGAATCCAATTCTGGTACATTCCATACCAGGCCAACACCAGACTCATTTTGACAGCCATTATCCTCATCAGTATTCTATTCATGCATGTTAATCCTGCTATGATAAATATGAATGTCACCATTCTTTCTGTTTCTCTGCGCTGCACTGGGGTTAGCTTTGATCACATCAGGGGCAGGAACTTTGCATGGGTTTTTAAATGTAACTGGCATAGGGCCATAACCCACTATAGTGGATAGTCTTTATTCCAGAGGAAGTGAGACATGACAATGGACCACTGTATACAGTACTGTGCAGTATGTGGCTTCCATAAACTTACTACAGAGACACAGAAAAGAGTTAAAACATGAATCTTCAGTGGCCACATTTCAGATATCAGGTTACAAAGAGCATTGTGTCAAAGAGCAATCAGCACTCACCTGAAGAGCAGAAAGCCAAGACCAGAAATGCCAGTAGCCACATATCCAACAGCTGAAAGAGCTTGGTGTGTGCTGATGATGGACACCCCGCATACACACACACACACACACACACACACACACACACACTCATACACAAAACAATAAAGTAGATTGCTGAATTCCCGAATTCCACTTCATGACAATAGAAAGTAAATCCAGCAGTGTAAATCCGCACAGGTGTGTTGAGCCGACTGAGGCACAGGTGGAGGTGAGCTCATGTTGGCCCCTTTACTCGACCCTCCTGACTGGATTCTGTGAGCTGAGATTGTGAGCAAAGACCTCTCTTCTTCACAACTGCTCTCGCTCTCTCTTCCTCTCTCTCTCTCTCTCACACACACACACACACACACACACACACGCACACAGAGCTCAGGTGTGTGAGCCACTCATCCACAGGTGTACCTACGGCAGCTGCACGTGAACTTTGGACCACCGTTATCACCGCCTTCTGCTTTTTTTTCTCTCTATGCCTCCTCCCACCATTGAGGCGACTCCAGACTGCACGGTCACGTCGGCGGTGGTGTACTAGCCTACATACAGTACAGGCCTGTTTTTCAGGCTTTTGTCATTTGACTGGAAAACCATCCCAGAAGGAAACGGAACGTAAAAGAGAGGCATAGCAGTAACTGAGGTGAAAAAATATTACAAACATGCACACACATGTAAGTGTAGGTGTGTGTGTGTGTGTGTGTGTGTGTGTGTGTGGGCACGCAAGGCATTTTTTGTAACTTCTGAGTCACTCATGGGCACAGGTAGAAGCACTGTGATCTTAACTCACTAGACTGGTTGGCTTTCCCTTTCTTTTCATTTATTGTCATTCTTTCATGAGCATTCATTCATTCATTCATTCATTCATTCATTCATTCATTAATCTCTATCAGTCTATCTATCTATCTATCTATCTATCTATCTATCTTGCGCTCTCTCTATAATTAATTTCAGAATTAAAATAATTGCAATTTGCACATTAGTCAAAGCATAAATGCAGCACAACTGAGAAGAAACAGACGCACTGCGGCTCCCATCTTACTATAGAACTGAGTTTTGTTGATCAGGATAAGATAACACTGTAATTTCCATAGATTTGAGCTCGAGATGTGATCTCATGTCTTCATTTATGCATCACTGTATGCAATCACAGATATTTCTCCCAAAATAATTTTTCTCCCAAAACAATTTGAGAGATTTTTGTCACAGGCTAGACACAATACAGTAAACACAGTTTACAGTAAAAGGAAATTAGGTTTTGAAAAAAATGATGGATTTCATAAAAATGAATTTCATATGATCTATGATGTGCAGGTACTAGTTAAACTGCATGAAAATAAATGGGGGTTGAGTAAGGCCATTAACTGCTTGAATGTGATGTGCTATGATTGTGGACAGAAGACTTGTGCTGGTGTTTTGAGAAAATGGCTTGATTTTGAACCAGGTTTGTTGTGTTTTGGTAGAGTTAGTGTAAAAGAGAACTTTTGTGCATTTTGAATGTAGGTGTGTTGCTGTGTTAAGAGTTTAGGAAAAAAAGTATTTAACTATAAATACTTGTTAGCGAAGGTAAAAAACTGTAAATGGAGGCTAGAAAGACTGTACCTCACCTCTGAGATTGAGTGATGTTGAGATTAGGGATGTATGACCAATGATCTGTGACTGAGCAAACAAAGGAACTGTGTTTTTGTCATGGATATCTGCCAGTCTGTTCCTTTTCTGCAGAACTGAACAAGTTTAAAAATGTACTAAATAAGTTTTTAGCTTTCAACAGAAACGGCAAAGCGCATATTGTGTCTACTAGCCACTTCAAAATGTAGCTATACTGTAATGCATACAATGGGTTAATGACTCTTTTGTGTTTATTATGCATTTACATTTATCTATTTAGCAGACACTAACTATGACACTACTATGTAAAGCGACCTTGGGTTTGAGAAAGGGGCTATATAAAATAAACATATCATTATTATTTATTATTACTATTGTCCAAAGTGACTTACATATGTCAACAATATTACAAGGGATTACATTGTCCCCGGGGGAACTTGGGGTTAAGTGCCTTGCTCGAGAGCACAACGGCAGTCTTAGTCTTTCCACAATTGCAACAAAGTAGGCTACAAAACACACACACACACACTCTCTCTCTCTCTCTATTAATGAAAGTAGTATTTCTAATAATTCTGTAACTGCTGAAATGGGATCTACAGGCTACAGGAAATCACTGTTTGCATTGTTTCTGTTGCTGGTGCACTCAGCATTGGCACCCCTGGTGGCCACTGTCAGTAAAAACAACAGCTGTGTCCACATCCACAACTCCACACAGGGCAGCTGTATGGGGAGCTCTGTGGCCATCAGTGGAATACAGTTATACAGACCAATAACAGATCCATGAGTTTGCCACCGGCAGCTGCGGCATGGTGTGAGTCTGCTCTGACCTGTAACTAATGCCCCCTGAATTATAGGATGGGAAATTTACTGTGGACCGAAGTGCACACTAATTGTCTCGTTGAAGCAACAGCCTTGACGAGCTCAGCCTCAGCTGTTTCTGTGTTGTGATGGTGGCAAAGCTAATTAATATGGCCAAGGATGGTGTTTGCTGGAGGAGGCTCGTTAACAACAATGTTATGGTCTAGGAAAGAAAGGTCAGGAGAGGTAAGTCTAAATGAAATGAAAATTAATGTTGTTGACAAGGCTACTTTCCCACAGCGGAACAATCTTGGGTTACATATTTTAAAAACAGGAAACATCCTTCAGAAAGGAGAAAAGTGAGAAGAGAGTAAGGGCAGAAAAAGAGATAAGGCTAATGGCGTACTGTGAGGCTCATTACACACCGTTTTGTCCAACTTAAGAATTGTCATTAGAGCTACATCCACAGAAACCCAAAGCCAAGGGACATGATCAAGCTCCATTTTAATGCCTCCGCCCTTCCAGAGTACTGGGGTCTTGGCTTTGCAAACGTGTGTGTAGGTGTACCCACATACCGACAGATTGAGAGCTCAGGCAGCCTCTCTCTGTGCCACTGTGTCTGTTTGGGAATGATGAGAGAGCTCCCTGGGGAGAGATTTAGCTTTGAAGTCAGTTTAAAGTGGCTCCGAGGTGAAGCAAGAGGCTCCTTCAAAAATGACACAGGAAGGCCAGTTTGGCCTTAACTGCAGTTCCATCTCTTCACCAGCTACCCTTGCTGAATACCTCCACTCCACTCGCCACATACTGTACCTCAGTCAATTAAATATTCCAGAATACCTTAAACGGTAAACTTCACACAACACCAGACCTAAATATATATCACTATATATATATTAATAGAAATATTCTACCCATAGCCATAAGCAGTTCTTATCTGAGGTGTGTTCAAGTTCGGCAAACATTGGCGAATGTTTGTGGTGAACATGTTTTCTCTGAACAACTGAATGAATTGGAGTTAACATTCCATTGTAACGGTAATTGCATTGTTGCCTTTGTCAAACTCACGTCCAGTTCCACTGTATGTTTGTGGAGAACTACCTCCTCAGACTGTTTGTGATTGTTCGCAAACGTTCGCCGAAAACTCAAGGTAACTGAAAACTGTTTGCAAATATTCGTCTGTTTGCTAATTTGAATGCATCTCTGGTTTCGGGTCGCCATGCCCCTCTCTGTTTGGCCATTTGTAGTAAAGTTATAAACATGGCACACAGCACAGCTCGCCACCTGATCACCATTGTGTGGTCAGTGGGTTGTGGTGAGAGAAGACCCTTTCCAGCATTAGAAAGGCTTTGAGGGTATCTTGAGAGGTATCTAGAAAGTACTATGTAAGTGCACCTGGTCATTAATTAATTAATTCATGTGTATTCATAATATGCAAAAAGTATTTCTGGGATTTTAAGCAAAGCCTGACACTTGTAAGTGTGTAAGCGGTCATGATGATCTGGACAGACAGCTGGTTTCACCCACTGAAGAAAGTGTCCTTTGATGGCTTCTTCTCTGCTTATTCCCTCAATTTCTAACTACTGCAAAAAAGTATTTGAATCAGGGCATGTGCAAGATTTTTTGTTCTGCTGGAATTGTGTGTGTGTATGCCTTTGTATGTGTGCCTGTAGGTGTGTGAATGCATGTGTGTGTGTGAGTGAGTGAGTGTGTGCTTGCGTGTGTGGTGTGTGCAAGAGTGTGTGGTGTGTGCAGTGGGATATTCAGGCTGACATGTGAGGGTTGAAGGCTTTGATCTCCTTAGCTCCAGGATCTGTGCCACGCCAGTCTGACTCTAATTTGGCTGAAATGTGCTTTTGAAAAAGAGTTTCCACTAAGTAGAATTTATGCTTAAAGAGTGCATTAGGCAAAGTAGTTCTCCTCAGAAATGGCCTCCTTGAGTAGTGTTAGCAGATCACGGAGATGGTTTGAGTGTTGTATTAGAAACAAAGACAGCTGAGAAAAGACCTTTACTCATATAGCAAATGCTGTTATCTGAAGCGACTAACAGTAAAGTGTGAAGTATGAACGTGCATTTTCATCCATATGTAGACCCCCTTGCTCTACCAAGATCAGCTATGGGAAGACAATGACGGATGAGATGCTCAGCCGAAACACTGATTTCATGCAACCTGTAGCCAGGTGGCGCTCTCAGTTCCAGCAGGAGAGAAGCAGCTAATTAGACCCTGTTGAGAGCAAGGCTGGTCTGGCAAATCTCCAGCGGATCAGAGCCATGTGCGGGCCTGATCCAGCCCGCGCTCGGCTCTCTGGGGCTGAAGTCCCGATGGACTAACCGACTTGAGAACGCAGCTCGCAGGGGTTGCTGCAACACACACCGAGGTGCCAGACTACAAGCCTCTTCAATTACACACACACAAACGCACACATATACACCCACACCCACGCAGAGACAGAGGTCCTAGAGGTATTCTCCGTGTTCTCTTGTAGCTCAGCCTAATAAGGGTTCTCCAACACCCCGAGGCCCCTTAGACAGCCCTCTCCCTCAGACAGAGATCTGGGATTAACACTAGGCCCTACAATGTAGCCTGTACAGTGGAGGAGTCGCCTCAAGCACATAGAGTGGACTTAGGTTTGCTTTGATTGGTTGTATCGGATTCGCCGCTGAGATCTGGCATACACTCACACCAGTCGATGCATTCTCAGCGTGATCGCTGGATTCTGGATTCGCTTGTGCTGAAAACATGGCACGTAGCCCTCTGCTGTTGCGTGACACTCTTGTATGATGGGGGCATTAATCACAAAGGCACACCAATGTCACAGAAAGAAGCCTGGTGAGAAAAAAATCTTGGCGACCAACCTGAAGATGTATTGGTCATCAATTACATCAATAAATCCCAGCTGCTAGTTTCAATGATCACACATTCTGCTTGCTGTGTGACACAGCTAACATGGTTAACACTAGACCATTTCTCAAATCTCAGTTCAGACTGATAGTAAGTCTGGAAACGCTTCATTGATTTACAGCGTAACAAACAGTGAAGTTAAACTTAAATTGGTGCATTAACCCTTCAAATTCACAGCATTTTTGCAGTGTTTTGCATTACTATGTTTTTAGAGTTTTTAGACTTTATAGAGATCTCAGGAATGTGCAGTACTGACCATCTTATCCTTTTTTCAGCACAACCTAAGCAATAGGATTACAGTATTGCCATTTCATTTTAACTAACTATATACACAAACATAAGCAAAAAAACATAAAAATATGTATTTTTTTCAAATAAATGACTGGCAAAAAACACAAATACATAGATGAAACTTGTTTTATTAATTGAAATCATACACATCCTTATTCTGAAATAAATACCATTGAAATGTGTACTACAACTATCATAGTCAGAGAGATATCCCTCCTCAAAGTCATGTTGACACTACTCTATAATGCAAGTCAATGGGTGGATTACGATCTATAGATAGATGGCACTGTTGCTGATGTAGTTAATGTACCCATCCCTGGACAGGAAATGACTTCCATACAAACGTCCTATGGTCATTTTAGTTTACTTTCTTGTTGGTTTTAAATGCAGTTGTTAACTCAATTCCAAAGAAAATACACGTCCATACAGTATCTGTTTAACCCTGTTGCCATCAGCACAGCCATTGGTTATATTAAATGCACTGCTCTATCTGCATTATATAAAGCCCGCCCCATGCCGGATAAGCAACTGTGATTGGTTCCTGATATTTTGGAAAAATTGAAATGGGTGTTAATGGCCGACCTGCAGAGCAAATTCAAATTTGCTAACAGGTTCGTCTGGGTTCTCCCAGGCTATGACACAGCCTGACTGGACATATAACAAATCCTCCTGACAAACCCTCTGTCACTGCTTACATGATATGCTCACGCTCCACCTAAATCTCCAGACCATCAAACTTGACGATCAACCTAAGAAAGCTGAGCTTGCTTAAATCAGCCTCAGTGGCCAGTTAGAGGTCACTTTTCTGTTCTCTATAATACATCTGGATACAAACTCTGGGGTGAAGAAAGCTGGAGTCTCTCACTGCTCAGTATAGATCTCCACACACACCCTCTCTCCACATATCTCCAAACCACTCACATTCATCCTGCCGACCTCCACTGATTAGATGAAGATTAGATCTCAGCAACGTCCTCCTGAGAGGCGGAATGGAGATAAATGTGTGATGTCTTAGCCTCTATGCATCTGATGCAATCACAAGTAAAGAGATGAAAAATAAGAATCAAAAAGATGGAAATGCTTCAGTATCGTATCTGATCTCACTGAAGAATAAGGGGAAATCACCGAGATCGGCAGACACCAGAGATGGAGGAAATGCTATTGACACAGCCATGCCAGCTTTACTCATCCATCACAAATTATATCATCAAGAGAATAACAGGGTACAGTCAGATAATATTATGAAATGCAAATTTACTGTGCATTGTGAATGAACCGTGTTTCTGTGATAAAACTGGAAAATCAAAGTGCTACCAGTACCACATTAATCATGGATTTAATTTCCTAGGAAACACACATTCTGATTTACACACATTCAAATTTATACTGGTACCTCTGCTGAGCTAGAGAGGTGGGCTTTTATGGCAGCTGGCTACTATTGTTTGCTTTCTATTACAGTTAGGTTCTAATTTAATGCAAACATCAGTTTAGATAATTTCCTTCATGGCATCTTTAAATGTTAATGTTAATGTCCTGTGTAAAAAAAAAATCAAAGTAAGATGTCAAAATTTCATCATTTACCACCATTAGACGGTACTGTCAGGTAGGTTTGCTCTAGCTCTCAGAAGAGCCTGGTCACACTGACCACTAATGACTGACTAATAACAGATTCAATGTCCAGCAGTCAGATATCATTAGCAGTGGCCTTTTAGAAATAAGAAATTAGGTTCAGATTTATCTATTCTGTGCTATTAAGCATCACCTTGGAATTCAATCATTGCCGATCATTAGCCTGCCATAAAGGGCAATCTCATTAAACATGCTCATTTATGCGCTCAGAGTAGTTATGGGCATGGACATATGGACACAGAGCTTAAACTGAGCAGAAAATTGAAAAGGGCTTTCTAGATAGCAGCTGACACCCTGAAGCAGATCATGCCTGTTGACTTATCTTTTGGAAGCATTCAACCACTGCCTTAAGTCATAGGACACAAAGCTGATTCTTTGTGTTTGTAGGTTAGGACTAGCCTGGCAAAAGCAAGACTCATTCACAAAGTGAATAGAGTCCGTCACGTCAGAAGCTAGCATGGTGACAGGTGTAGAACTTTGAAATCATTGGTCCAGCCCATAGACTGTATATAAAACATAAAGCAAGAGTTTTCTGTCACTTCATAAACAAACTGGCTTGCCTTGATTCTTCATAGACATTCCACTGGTTAGTCAAACCAGTCATGGGCAAGATACTCAGATTTGCAGTGAACATACAGTATTTTATTTGGATATGCTGTTCAAGTCACGTCAAGTCAAGTCACTATGCCTCGAGTCTGAGTTTAGGTTCGAGTCTCCAGTATTCAAGTCCGAGTCAAGTCCACTACTCATCCGAGTCAAGGCCAATTTGGGTCACTATTAAATGCGAAACTGACAACCTTCGGGGCATTCATGTCTCCAGGCATTTGTTGCCATCAAAGTTAATGTCCGTTATTGTAGGAACATGGCGTGATGTGTGATGTATGACATGAAGCAGTAACACTCCATTGCACTAATATTAATACTAAAAATAATTTAGATATTAAAATCCTATTCCTAAATAATATTCTAATGACATATTACAATTATAGCCTAATGCCATTACAAAAAAAAGTTGAGTCCTCTTCTCAATTTCCGAGTCTGCATGGTCTGAATGTACGAGTCCGAGTCCAAGTTCGAGTCATCAGTGCTAAAGTCCAAGTCAAGTCACGAGTCTCTAAATTTAGCTCATTACTCGGACACGTTTCCGAGTCCTGAGTCCTGTGGTCTGTAGGCTCAAGGCATATGTGGTCTTCCCTATCATTACAAAAAGAACATCACAAATCAATAGGCAGATCAACATGATATACAGTGGTGTTTTCCCTACAACACATACTTCTAAACTGACACTCTGAGACTTGATCTCAGCACTTAACCTGAATGATTTCTGGATATGAATAATTCAAGACCACCTCACACTCGCAGCTGTGCCTAGCATTAGGATGGGCCTAACAAGACAAACAATCCACACGCCCAGGCTTCATCCTGCCTCTGTGTTTGGGTCTGCATCAGCATCACCACTCACATAGGGGGAGTTCTTCTGACTGAATTTATTCTGTGGCCTTCGGGACCTAACACTTTGTCTGACAGCGAATTCAATGACTTCCTTAGGTTTGTGCTCTCTGTGGCTATATGTCACATTAGTGACTGTGACAAGAAAGGAAGACATGCTTTGGCTGACAGTGACCAGGATGGCTCTTTCAATTTTTTTGGATGTCTCTGACACTGTATTACAAAAAAAAAAAACAGCAGCAACTGTAATAGCAACAGCGACAAGAAAACAAGATGGCCAAAATCCCCGAAAGCTATTTTCAAAGATCTTTGAGATCCTGGGTTGAGCTATGAGATTGGTGGCATCACCTACAGTTTGTGATATGATTAGTAAAGAAAGTGCTCAACCTAAAACTGTCTGCCTGGCCCTGGGGAGGGTGGCAGCTTTCCTTCCTCTTTGACCTGCCATTTATTTTCCAGTGAGCGGAAGTGACAGAGGTCCCCTGCGGTGGGGCTTGAGTGCCAGCACTGAGGCCGGAGCTGACCCCTCTGCTTACTTCCCGTTCACTGATATTTGACAACAATACATCATCCCTTTATAGGAGACAAAATCTGTTTTTAACCCCCTTTTTTTTAGTTTACAAAAATTTGAAAGACAAACCCAATCCCCTCACAGTGCGTGTGAGACAGGGTGTCACAAACACCTGCGTTATTAAAGGAGACATCCCCAAGATGCTCTGGTGGGTGGCAAAGCTTCAAACACTGTCTGGTAAACACAACAGGCTGTTCTGCAGAGGCATAGCCTTGGGGCTATGTGCGCACTCTTACACATCTATTCTCAGTAATCCCCCTCATAGTCTCACATTCTTTGCCTTGAGGAAATAAACTTTTTTTTTTTCAAATAAGAAACAAAATGAAGATTCAATTTGCCGTGATAATAGGATTGTTTTTGCGATGATGACTTAAAACATAGAAATGTTTTTCCTCAACACAGCATGTTGACCACATGAGAGAATAGCAATGTGTCATCAATCAGCGTTACCATCTAGGTCATCTAGTTATGGCCTTCCAGGCCTCTCAGGGCTGTGTGGTGTGCAACTGAAGAAGCATGGCACTTACTTTAGAGCCGTAATGGACCACGCTGCCCACGAACCTTTCAATTATATCACTTCCTCTGTATTGATATTTGTGGTATACAGCTCGCTGATGCACTATGTCCTTTTATCTTATTCCTCTCTTAACAGCACACAATCTATTTGTTTTTCTGCCTCTTGGCACTGTAACAGATTTCAAAGATAATTGCTTACAAAACAGAGAAGATTTCCTATCAATTTCTTTTGATTTTATACACAGAGTGCAAAAAAGCTGTGCATGTTTACTCTCCTGCCTTGGGTTATTTTGTCAGAAGAGATGTAAAGCAATAACATGAAACATTGTAAGGTCGCAAGCCATCTCACGGCACTAATGAATGTGATTACCTTTGTTCCCGTCCCCACAGTAACTTTACACGTTTCAGTGCTACTTCTGCCAATTTACCATTTCCTACTTGTGAAATTAGAGAAGTGAAATCCCCTTTCAGTTCCCTACAGAGCCTGAGGTCACTCCACTAAATAAATAAATAAATAAAAGCCTTCTGTGTGGCTTATCTCACAAATTTGCTCTCTGAGCGCGCAGAGAATAATGGAGTTCAGAAGAGATTTCATTGCCCGTCAAATACACGACTGTAGCACAAAGGCCGTTTAGCAGGGGCAGTGCTTAAACTGGTCATGCCCGCTGTGAAGATCATACAATATTAACAGAAGAATGGAAACAGTTACATGCCAGAGTTAAGCCGGCAAATCCACTTAGGCCTTGCTCCCTATCCCCTCCCTGCATCTCCTGGATCAAACAGCCAAAATGGCAGCCAGGCTCCCTTCACTGCTGGTCAGAGGAAGCAGTGTCAGGAGGGATGTGGTGACGAGTGAGCTCCTTTTCATAGGACCTGGCTCACATTCAGAGTGCCTGTTTGTGCAACACATTGTCAGGAAGAAGTAAATGGTGGATTCACAACACTACCAGAAAGATGATACATGGGGAGACTTGTGCGTGTGCTATAGGCAACCACATACCCACTTCCCATCTGTTCCACTTCTGTGGTCATTACCTACTGATGATTGGTAGGGAATTTTCTTAATGATTTGATTAGTTCTCCAGAAAAAGTTATTGCCCAATATCAATGGGAACATACCAGAACCACAGAAAATCAAAGATTGGTCGCACTCCTGGTTTTCATTAGCAACAAGGGTAAATGAACAAACGTTTCGGCATTATGGCCTTCGTCAGTGTGTTGTGTCCCTAGCTACTTCCTAGTCTTAAATAGGCAAGTTGCCACAACATACCAGAACCATAAGGAACATTGCCCAGCAACATTTCTCATAGAGTTGGCTTGTGTATGACTGGCTTATGTCACATATTCAGTAGCATACATGCATCTTTCATTATTAATATTTCAAACAATGTACAACTTCTACTCTGACGAAGACACAGACGTGTCGAAATGTTAGTCGATTGCTGTGCACCAAAATAAATACATTTAAAAGCCATCTCTGTGTGCTCCAGTGAACCTTCACACACACACACATTCTACATGTTCGGTCCTCTACCGTGAATTACCAGACATGAATTCAGAAGCGCAGTGGAACCACCTTTTTTTTGACAACTTATAGACAAAAAATATATCATCAAGATTGCACTAGCTATCAGATTAAAGTATTTAAATCTGTAGTTGTTCTTGTAAATTCATTAAATAAAGAAAGGCTTCTACCACCTGCTGTATAGCCGAGGGACAGAGAAATGCTGGAGGCATTTAGCAGGTGCAGCACAGCGGCTATAATGAGACATGTCTGACCTTTACTGCCAATGATTTGATATGAGACCTCCAAACCAGGGGTCTGAAAGGGACACAATCCCAGTGAGGTGTGCTGGAGCTCACTGAAGATGGAGAGCAGTATATCCTTGTAGTGCCACCATGCTACTTAGCCACTCAGTTGCCTGTGGTGTATTGTAAGTGAAAGGACAAAGCAGTCAAGCACAGAAGAGTAGATCAGTCTTCCCACAGTTTTTGTTTTCCTCCAGTTAATTAATACTGGGAATGTCCCATCACAGAATTGAACAAACGAAACACAAGACGAGGAAGGGAATTGACTGTGCATGTAAGCAACGCAAGGAAAAAGCAAGCATGGGCGAAAGCCAGTGTAGTACAAAAGCTGAGTGTCAGCATCTGAAATCTACCTGGTGACTCTAAATGTACCACAAAAGCATTAATGGGATGCTTTGAAAATGAGACAAAAGTGTCATCTGTACCTCATGGGAACTTGTTTTAATGTACTCTCACTGTTTTTTGGTCGATAGTAATTGCCCCAATTATCGATTAAGCCGGTGACATTTACTGTAAGAAATAGCAAACAAAAGGAAATCATTTGTGTAATGTAATGGGTATACCTACGCCAATTTGCCATTAATTGCTTTGTTTGTGAAAACAAATAGCTTGGTGCGCAGGAAAAGTTTGCGCAGATAAGCCCACTCAGGGTGAACTCGTGGCCCTGGGAGATTGTTAGTATGCTTCCCGAGCTTCCGTTGCTCATAATCTATCTGCATTTGATAATGAGACAACAAAAGGGCCAGATGGTTCGCCAAACACAATTAACCTAGAGCAGGATCCATCATGCTCAGAGAAACACACCCGACAAATTCCCACCCTTCACACGCACAAGGTGGCAGTGTCATGGAAGTGTGCCACTGCCTTTCCCCACTGTCAGGAATACTGATAGTGACTCGGCAGAAAAGTGCTATTGAAGGGCTTTCTCAATTTGACTGGGAAGCATCACCTACATAGAACTAGAATTCACGTTATGAATAATGACTCGAAGTCATGCTTTTCCTTTTTTGTCATAATAATGCAGTAGAATATTTCACTTAAAAACTATAAAATGTACTTATATAGGCTAAATTCTTGTTAAAGAATTTAGCCTATATGGGGTGAACCCAGCCTGATCTGCCGGCGATTTCTTTTTCGCCCTGCAGCTCAGGCTGGAAGCAGCCTTTTTCTGCTGCTTCTGTTACAATTTTGCTGGGACCAATCATAAGATGGCTTATCCACCTGGCACGCTATTGGCAGGTTTAAAATGATGACGATAGCGGGAGAGCCAGGAGTTTTCGCGTCGCTCTGCAAACGTCACCCAGTTTGTCGGTCAGATTGGTGAATGACTATCCAAGTGCATACAGTGTCATTTGAACTATGCCCGTTGATCACGCCTCTTGTGCAGTAGAAAATACATAGTGGACTCCCCAGACCAATGTTCAATCTTAAAAGATTGAGCTTGGTCTGGTGAAAGCCAGATTACCATAGTGCTGCTTTAAGGTCATAGATATACAACAATGGCTGGGTCTGGCAAGCATGCTGTTACAGATGATTCTTTAAACCTTCTAGCGTTTAGTAGTTAGCACACTTCTAGCAGCCAACAAAACTCTGAATGGTATTTCCAAGGTCATGCAGATATGCAGAGACAGGCATGCCATGCTTTGGTGTAGTAGACTATGCTTTGTGATATCACAGGATTTGACAAGAACCAGTGAAGAGTGATTTTTCGTTCCCCTCGTTCTGTCCCTGAATATCCATAACAGATTTTCTCTGTCTTCTATTGTGCTCTCTAAGAGGTTTGATTAATTCATGAACACAAAACCCAAAACCAAAATATAAATGCAGAGAGTGATAGAGGACAAGATAGAAAGAAAGATGGAGAGAGTATGAGAAAGAGAACACAAGAGTGTGATGAGAGAGTTGGAGAGAAAGAGAGAGATGAGAGTGAGAGAACCAGAGACAGCAGGAGAGATGGTGAACAAGGGAGAGAGATAGATAGATAGAAAGAGAGATGGCTATGGGCTTTGGCAGCTGACTCGGGGGATTGTAAGAGCATCCAACCAAAGCCTTTAATCTCGTAGGAGAGCTACTGACTCCCCTCATCCATGCCTTTGTCCTCTTCTCACCCAGTCACCACCATCTACACTCCATACAAACCCACCAGCACTGCTAGCAATGGGATTCATTAATGCTAATTCATGGTAATTGATAAATACCATTTATTATTATTCAATTAATTTATTGATTAATTAATGGTATTTGGAAATATTTTTTTAAGTTCACAATGTTTTTTTTTATTTATTATTAGTATTATGGAGTTATTCATGTTTATTGGTTTTGCATGCAACATACCATACGACGCTGAATAATGCCTGTGTTTTGGCCTGCAGACTGTGTGTTGTCAGATTGACACTGAAATGTTGATCAATGGCACCTCATCACGAAGGATCAGCAACAGGAAACCTCCGCGCTTGCATCTCATTTCAACCTGCGTCAGTATACACAAGCAAGCCCTGGTGCGTAACAGCACTTCAAACAGCCTGCATAAAATGTGCCTGTGATCCTTAGTCAAATGAGCTCTCCGGGCTGAAGTTTCTCAAGGATCGGCTTTCACTGGCTTATTAAAATAATGTGCAATAATCCTGCCCTTATCAGGCGAGCAGGGGGAGGTGGGTGGGTGGAGAGATGGTTCTAAACATTTAACCCTTAAAGGAGTACCGTCACACCAGTGTGACGGGAATGTTGAGAAATGAACGTTCTAAAGAATATCTGGGTTCATTGAATTCAACATAGAATTTTAGAACCTTCAATTGTTGCGGAACTTAGAACGTTCAAAAACCTACACCTTTAAGGGTTTCAAAGGCGCTTTGTTTGTTTTTCTTCTTCCGCTGTAGGTTCTCCAGGCGTGCGGACTCTGGAGGTGGGCGCCTGCAATGAATCAATTCCATCCAAGTAATTTTGGTCCTCTGGTAGACCTCGTCAAATTGGACAGAATCCAATTTAGGGAGTGGGAGACACACACTTGAGACGCCTCAGTTTGACTTTGATCAAAGAGCAGTGCAGACCCTCGGGTAAGTGCAACATCATTCCAGAGAAGAGAGGAGAAATAGAGAGAGAGAGAGAGAGAGAGAGAGAGAGAGAGAGAGAGAGAGAGAGAGAGAGAGAGAACAACAAAACGTGCCAGAGAGAGATACAGTGAAAGAGAGATGGATGGAGAAACAGAGGGAGAAGATGAAGGGACATAGAAAGTGGGAGAAAAGAGAGAGAGAAAGTGTGTGAGAGAGAGATGAGTAAATGTGAGAATGAGAGGATAGAAAAACTGGGATAGAGAGACAGAATGAGAGATGAAGACACAATAGAAGCGATCAGCTACTGCGTGTGGACGGGTCCGACGGAGACGTGGTAGAAGCCAAATAGGGGTCAGCTGAGACTTTAGTTAAGTTAGAAACCTCATTTCATATTTGCAGAAAAATGAATCCATCTTAAGAAAAAATTAAATATCCTCTCGCCTGCAATATCTCAGCTCCTCTTCAGGAGTGGAGCTTTTCTGACAGACTTAGCTCCTCCTGACTGAGATGCTATCCACTAACCCTTACCTCAGTAATGTCTAGAGACAGAACAATGCAGGGGATTACAAACCTTTAATTGGAGCCATGAGGTCATCTACTCCATTGTGTTTAAATTTGCATGGTAATGCAAAAGCGATCATCTTGGAGAAGATTACATAATGTTGAAAAAAAGTAAAGAGGAGAATAAAATGTCTGTCAACAAAAAAATAAGTTGGACAACTTGTGTCACATTACACCCATGGCTGTAGTTATGAGTTCAAAGGTGTGTTCAAATTCTCTGGCAAACATGTCTTCTTTGAACTGTTAAATTTGAATGATTTTGTGTAAACATTTAATTTCAGCATCTGTGCATAAACATAAACAAACCATGAAAGGAGGGGCACGGTAGAGGAATTGCAATAATACACAAACATGACATCAAAACCACCACAGTACCCATCCCCAGTCCGACTTCATTTGAGCACTTATTCAAACTGCCTGGTACCAAACCCCTGGTCACGGCAATTATCTACCATCCCCCCAAACCAAACCCTGCATTCCTCTCAGACCCATCTGAATTTCTAACCCAACTCTGTGCCATATCACCATCCATTCTTCTCCTAGGTGACTTCAACATCCACATTGACTCCACAGAGTCCAAAACAACCACCGACTTTTTGGACATCCTACACTGTTTCAACATCACCCAACATATTGATTTCCCCACCCACAAAAAAGGACACACACTAGACTTGATTTGCACCTCTGGTACCACCATCAACAACATAACCCACACCAACCTCCCCATTTCCGACCACCTGGCCATCACCATTGACATTGTCATCCCAGCTCCCCCCACCAAGCAAAAACGCACCATAACATTCAGGAACCCTTAAATCCATCAACCCCACCTCTCTCTCTCCCATTTTGACAGCCAGCTGAAACACTCATCCATGCCCTCATCACCTCCAGACTGGACTACTGCAACAGCATTTTTTTCAGACTACCCAACACAATCACCAACTCACTCCAATATTTCCAGAACTCACCTTTTCACCCGTCATCGTGACCACATCAAGCCTGTCCTCTACAACCTCCACTGGCTCCCAGTCAAACATTTTTCAGTCATCAGGACTAAGCTCCGGACCTGGACCTCTCAGTTGCTGCCTCCTCCCTCTGAAACACTCTCCCTGACCACAATGAACAGTCAAACACCCTACCATCCTTCAAACAGGCCCTCAAAACTCACCTCTTCAAACTTGCTTTTTGTACTAACAGTGTGTTTTGAACAATATTTACTATTATTTTGTGGTTGCTCAAAATGGGTCCCAAATATTCGTCACCACCGTCAGATATTTATAAAAAGCAATTAGGGGGCGCTGTGGCGCAACAGGCTACAGCGCCCGTACCATGAACGGGTCCAAGTGCCCACGCGGACCTAGGTTCGAATTCGACCTGCGGTCATGTCCTGATCCCACCCCATCTCTCTCTCTCCCACTCACTTCCTGTCTATCTTTACTGTCCTGTCGGAATAAAGGCAAAAAGTCCAAAAATATAATTAAATCAGGCAACTACAAGGTCAACTACATTCCTGCGGACCCCATTTTCAAACCTTCAGCTCTACTGCATGCTTCAAGATCAGCCACGCTCCTGTAAGTATGCTATTTTCTCTTAAACTTGTTCATATTTGGAGCCCCAGACGGCATTGGAGGAACTGGGAAGAGGACTGCAGACAGCCTTTTTCTGCGTAGGAATGATGTTGTGAATGGGAATATCTTCCAAGAGATGGTTGGCAGAAGCCTCTGCAGCACTAAGCTCTATATCATTACTGAAGCTGACATGCAGCCATATGATGCACTCCTTTCTCAACCACTAAAATCTGTACCTGCAACCAGGAAACTCCATCAGATTACACGGACACACTGAAACAACTCTGAGATCCATTGAAGATCACTGTCCTGTTTCTGCAGTGAGCCACAGATGTGTGAGTGTTTCAGCCCAACAATATTCCAGTTGACTGCCAACACACCCAGGGTACAGGTTGAGGATAATGGTCCTATACCATTGCAAAAGAGGAAAGGTCGGCAATGCTGATTAAGGAAATGGAATGGGAGGAAAGTGAGCAAGAGCCAATGGAGCAAGAACCACTGACCAAGAGTGGTCCTGATGGGACTGTGAAAGATCTACAGTATCTGCTCATGTAGTTCATTGTGGAGATTGGCTTGCGGTCATTTATGACCAGAACTGGTGGTTAGCAAAGGCTGTCACTGTGGATGCTCATCATCAAGATTTGGAAGTGGAGTTTTTCTACCCTCAAGGGCCCAACACACGATTCTATCCAAAAGGAGGTGGAAAGGATATGTGCTTCATACCATTTGACCATTTTCTGGTCAAATTTGTGGAACCATCATCTCCATGTCGTGCAAGCAGGACGAGGGAGATATACAACCTGTCTGCTTAAGTCATGGACTTCATAGAGGAGAAACATATACACCACATACTTCCTGATAAAGCTAAAGGAGTGGTGGAGTGATGTAAAACAGGCAATACTCACTGGAGTAATGGTAATGACTGGTAATTACTATTTTTTTACTATGATGATTTGATATTTGATAATATGGGGATGGGATACTTTTAATAAAAAATGCCTATTTTATGAAAAAAAAATGGGGAGGTGACACCGGTACATTGCTGAACAGCCAAGACCTTGGTCTATAATAATATACCTTCAGATGTCGTAATTTAACCAACTTTTTATTTTCAAAATTAAAACCTGTTTTCTAAAGAATCAGTGAATTATTTTTATTATTGTTGTTGTTGTTATCAGTAGAAATTACGGCGAAAAAATGTATGTAGATATTCTGTCAAATCCTGTTTAAACATAGTTTTCCACATTTTTTGGAGCATGGAGGCGCTTGAAGAAGCACTCGGTATTAAATAATGCAAGGCAACCACATGATTTTGCCTGGTAAGGTAAAATAGGCTAATCGACAAGGAGGGTGAATTTGTGTGATACTTTTTCAGCTGTAGCTTGTAGATTACCCGAGGGTCACAAACATTTCATTGTAGCCTACAGTTGTCCTTGACATATTTAGCATATGACAAATAAACTTGAACTTGAGACTGAACTAATGAGTAAACATTACTCAGGCCATGTTGCCTGTATGAATGCGATATCAGGAAGCAACATAGCACACACATGGCGACGGGGAGGTGATGGCAGTGCATAAATCGAGTTACCCATCCCACTTCTGGTAGAGGTTTCTTAATTCTGTACATATTGGACATTTATATTACAGACGTCCTGTGGTAAAATTACTTTACCCCACGTCTCCACGTAAAACTACTGTAATCCCGTCCGAATAGGGCTACACTGACCAAACAGCATAACATGATACTACCAAAACCTAGCCTGGTTAGCACGCAGACCTTCTCAATTGCGATTCAGATGGGTCTGGAAAAGGTTAATTGACTTATGACTTCCAGCAAGGGTGTAACTAACAGTGAAATGAAACTTAAATTGGTGCATTTAACTCTTACCAAATCATTTCAGAAGTACAGCAATGTTGTAAATGAAGACTTTAATTGCAGCTGTTTATTCAATTCCAGAGAAATACATGTCAATGCTGGATTAGTGAATGTATGTGCGTTGCCGGGTTTTAGGGACATTAGAAATGGGCTTCAATGGCCTCTTGGCCAGATGGACGTGCAGAGCAAATCCCACAGTTGCCAAAGGATCGAATGGGCATTCTCTGGCTAACCAAAAGCAGCTGCTAGGAAAACTTTGGCTGAGACCAAAACATCATGTGGATAGAGTGTTCTTTCAGAGTGAGAGTGAAACTTTCTTAGAAATATGCTAACTTACTTGTTAGAAAGTTAATAAATCTCTTAAAGGTGTGTAGCGGGGCTCTACAGTCAAAATGTTGAATGAACTGTCGGGGGGCGGGGTTTGTGCATGTGTGTGTGTGTGTGTGCATGTTTGTGGGACGTTCCTCCACAGGTGCTGCCGATAATGGAGACAATTGACAGGACCCGCGATTGGTGGCTAGAGGGGATAAAAGCCGACTGGGCCCTCTCATCGGTGCGTTCCCTTTGTCTGCAACAGGCGCCCGGATATTTCACGCACCGCAATCCACGAGAGCCGAGACGTCGGGATTACCGCCTCTGACTTCCCAGCTACAACGGCGAATTGACCAAACATCCGCTCGGACACAGTGAGGGCCGCGAAAGGATTATCCAACGCACCCAATTCTTCACATGAAGGAAAGTAGCCTAATTGTGCCGTTGTCGTGTGAGTGGGTTTTACCCCGCGATTTGTTGTGGATACTCTGCTGATTCACTTCCTCCTCCTCGCAGTTCAGGGTGGAGTGCCGACTGTTGACATTCAAGAAGGAGCATTGGCGACGAGAGGTGCGAGCTACCCTGCTTCAGTGCGAGAGGCAAAGAGGCCGAGACGGCGGCGACTTCCTGGTTTCCGTGTTGTGGATTACGAACTGTGGGCTGGGTCGTGAGTGGTTGCTGGACTATTCATTCATCCTCCGTACAAACAATTGTGTGTTATTAGGCTGGCTATATTAAGGTAGAATGTCGGGCTGCTCGCTACAGTTTCTTTAGAAGTGTGTGCAGGGTGGGGGAATTCCATTGTGTAAACAGGACTTTAACGTAGTAGCAATTAACTGTGTGCGTGTCATACTTTGGACTATCGTGTTGTGCTAGTTCGATTGAATACTTTCACTATTTGCATTTGTGGCCATTCCGCCCTTGTTTTCACAATAGTGTGATCTTAGGTGTGTGCGTGTGATGTGATTTGTGCACGAGTGTGAATCGCTAGTAATAGGCCTACCTGCGTTAGAGTAACTGTGACTATAGGACTTCTCTCCCCTCTAGAGGGCGCCAGACCTTCCACACTGGGTTAAAGTGGTGTTGGGCATTAGGCCATCCCCACTACTTATCTATAGAGCTCTCACACTGGTTTGAAGCAGTAGCGTTTAGCCACTTGCACTTAACTAGCTGCTATCCTTAGGTCTTTCATACTGGTTTGAAGTAGCTAACTGGCTACTATCCCTAGATCCTCCACACTGGTTTAAAGCAGTATTGTGTAGCTGCTTGTCCAACTAGCTGCTATCCCTAGATCTTCCACTCTGGGTTGAGCAGTAGCATTTAGCTGCTTGCACTTAACTAGCTGCTATCCCTAGATCTCCCACACTGGTTTGATGTAGTTAACTAGCTTCTATCTCTAGATCTTCCACACTGGTTTGAAGCATCAGTGCCTAGTTGCTTATACATATATATATATATATATATATATATATGTATATTGTGTGTGTTTTTATATGCTTTTTTTAAATATTGTAATAAAACTGAGTTTTATATATATCTAGTGTGTCTGTTGTTGTACCTCAAGGGTCAGTAGCATAATTCCTGCTCCCGTTACAATTTTGGCGTAGTCAGGCAGGACCCTTGACGTACACAACAGTATGAGTAACCGCGAGCAGCGGTTATGGGTCCCTAAGTTTAGTGGAGAAGGGGGTGCATCAAAGTTTTTAGAATGGAGAACACAGATTGAAGCCTTCATCCGGGCCCAGGGGCTGAATGCAGAGCAACGGGTGGACTTTGTACTAAGCGCGTTGGAGGCAAATGCCAAAAGAGAGGTGGTGCTGTTGGCAGTGGACAAACGTGATACTGACACTAAGATTTTAGAGGCCCTAGGTGAGCTGTATGGAGGCCAACAACCACTAGCTCAGCTGAGGGCCCAGTTTTTCAGCTGTAAACAGGAACCTGGGGAGGGTGTCAAGGATTTCATTCTCCGTTTGCGCGAGCTGCATTACAGTTGGAGGGCTAGGGATCCTCTCAACACCGGAACCGACGATGAGCTGCTGCGGACACAGTTTTCCATGGGCCTAAGAACGGGATCGTTGAAGCAGGAGCTACAGAGGCAGCTCCGAAGGACCTCAACGCTCACCTTTGTGGAGGCTTGTGAGGAGGCAAAAGCTTTAGAGCGGGAGCTGGTCCACACAGAGGAAGCCAGTGCTTTCCCAACCTTTGCTACCACATCTCAGCCACGGCCTACTTCCCCAGCCACCGAGTTTCAACAAATGAAGGAAGCCCTGCGGGCTGAGCTGCGCCAAGAGCTGAAGGAACAGGTAACACTTTTAGGCAAGTCGATTGTAGAGGAGATCCAAGGACACTGGAAGCCTTCGCCGGAGACTGAGACAGCCCCTCGACCATCTTGGCGTCCACTACCCAATGCCCCCCAACGTCAACGCCTGGGATCAGCCCCTCCTGGACAGTCCTCCTACCAGTGGGATGCCCAAGGCCGAGCTATCTGCCGTGACTGTGGAGATGCTGGACACATCCAAAGATTTTGCCCACGGCGACGCCCAGCCCAGACGGGTTTTCGGTACCCCCGGTCACAACAGGGTGAGTGAACCGGGAGGGGCCACCAACTGCGCCCCAACAAAGGCCCGCCATGGTTGGTAGATGCCCCGAAATTGAGGTATTCGTCCAAGGCCAACGAATTCCATGTATACTAGACACTGGCTCCCAAGTCACCCTTTTTAGCCAAACACTTTTCCAGCACCACTTCGGTGATGAGTGTATACAGGATCCTAGCCGCATATCATGGCTAGCCTTGAAAGCGGCTAACGGCCTTCACATTCCCTATGTAGGCTATGCAGTCCTAGACTTTTGCATTGGGGGACTAGATGTTAAGGGGAAGGTGGTAGTTATTGTCCGTGACGACTGCATTAATACCGAATATGGACTCTTGGGAATGAACGTTGTGACAGATTGTTGGGCCGGGGTCTTTCAAGGTGGGCACCCAGGAGTCGCTGCATTTAAGTCTGTGTTTTCCCCCTCTGCAGAAAAAGTCTGGGATGCAGCATTCGCTGCCTGCCAGAGGGCCGAAGCATCAGTGACTGGATTAGGGCTGCAAGGTGTGGCTAGACTCCAACGGCAGCCCCCGGTGGTGTTGCCTCCCTCTGCCGAAATGATCGTCTGGGCCCATGTACCGCAAGCTGCTGGCCTGCCCGATTGCCCTGTCCTGATTGAAGACCTGGAGGACCATGGATGTGAGTGGCTAGATCGTTGAGCTGGACCCGGGGAGGGAGAGTCCCCCTGCGTATCTGTAATCCAAACCCATTTCCCATGGAACTACCTCAACGATGCCCCCTGGCCACAGTCACCCAAATCGACCAAAAGGATGTACAGGGACGGACGAGGCTAGTTTTACGGAATACTGGCCCCCAAATCATCGAGGTCGATGTACAACAGGTGGGACAGACCCTTAGTGATGACCACCCAGCTCTAGCTCTGCATGGTGAAGGGCTAGACATTGACCAACAGGCCCAATTGAAGGCCCTCTTGGAGAAGTGGTCTCATGTGTTTGTAGCCCACGACGAGGATTTTGGCAGAACAGCAGTGGTCACCCATCAGATTCCCACTGGCACGGCACCCCCGATCCTGGAGCGCTATCGCCCAGTTCCTCCAAACCTCTATCCAGAACTGAGGGGCTTGTTGCAGGGCATGCTCGACAGTGGGGTTGTGAAGGAGAGCTCGAGTCCATGGGCTGCTCCAGTGGTCCTTGCCAAAAAGAAGGATGGCTCATGGAGATTTTGCGTTGATTACCGCAAGCTTAATGCAGTAACCCACAAAGACTCCTTTCCTCTACCTCGCATTGAGGAATCCCTCACTAGCCTGTCCAAGTGTGAGTGGTATTCCACCCTTGATCTCGCCAGTGGATACTGGCAGGTAGAGGTTGCACCAGAAGATCAAGAGAAGACCGCTTTCACCACCCCCTTTGGCCTATATCACTTCGAACGAATGCCCTTTGGGCTCTGTAACGCTCCAGCCACATTCCAGAGGCTGATGCAACGCTGTCTGGGAGCACAAGTGTATGACCATCTCCTCATCTATCTTGATGATGTCATCGTCTACTCGCCCAACTTCACCACCCACTTGCAACACCTAGAGCAGGTTTTTGGCCGCCTTCAAGAACATGGCTTGAAGCTACAGCCACGGAAGTGCCACCTGTTCCAGAGGAAAGTGGCATACCTGGGACACGTAGTCAGCAGCCGAGGGATAGCGACAGATTCAGACAAGGTAGCAGTTGTCCGTGATTGGGCCACACCGTCAACTGTGAAGCAAGTGAGATCTTTTTTGGGCTTTGCCGGATATTATCGACGCTTTATCCCAGCCTTCTCCAAGGTAGCGGCCCCTCTCCATCAACTCGTACAAGGCCAAGCCAACAAACCCTCTGCCCCTATCCAATGGACACCTGGTTGCCAAGTGGCCTTTGACTGTCTGAAGCAGGCCCTCCTTAGCGCCCCCATCTTGGCCTATGCAGACTTCCAGCTTCCGTTCCGATTATATACTGACGCTAGCCTGGACGGCCTCGGAGCGGTCCTAGCCCAGGTCCAAGAGGGAAGGGAGAGAGTCATAGCATACGCCAGCCGCAGCCTTCACCCCACTGAGCGTAATGACCAAAATTATAGCTCTTTTAAGCTTGAACTATTGGCTCTGAAGTGGGCTATTACAGACAAATTCAAAGACTACTTGTGGGGAGCTAAAGTCACTGTTTTTACCGACAATAACCGCCTGGTCCACCTCGAAACAGCGAGGCTGGGTGCAACGGAACAAAGGTGGGTGGCCCAGCTTGCAAACTACTCATACGATCTACGCTACCGTCCAGGGACCGCCAATCGAAATGCGGATGCACTGTCACGGCTACCGGGAGAGGCAACGGAGCACACTGTGCACACCATGGCATGCATGGCACCGACAGAACCACCTGCCCTGCAGAAACATTGGGGGGAACAACAGCGGGATGACCCTGATTTGCAGCTTCTGCACACCTGGAAGGTGAGCCGTGAACCCCCCGTAGTTAATAACCCCTCTACCTTGTCTCCACAGCTTCGCTGCTTGCTCCGGGAGTGGTGCCGTTTAGAGCTGTGTAATGGAACCCTGGTGAGATGTGTCGCTGAACCAGATACGGGCGCACCGGTGAAGCAGATCATCATCCCAGTAGCACAGGCCCGACCACTTTGGGAAGAGTATCACAAGGCAGCAGCCCATGCGAGTGGTGACAAAATGGTCTCGTTGCTGAGAAGGAGGTTCTACTGGGTGGGCATGAGTACAAATGCCCGGAAATGGGCAGCAAAGTGTACCACTTGTATAGTTGCGAAGTCGGGAGCCCAACCGAAAGCCCCCCTGTGCCCAATTGTTTCTAGCTACCCCTTTGAGACTGTGGCGTTAGATTATTTGTCCCTTGGGAGGCCATCAGATGCGTACCAATATATTCTTGTCATCACAGATCTATTCTCCAGATACGCATTGGCTGTACCAAACAGGGATCAGACGGCTCCTACCACCGTGAAGGCCCTGTGGACTGCACTTATCCTCCCTTTCGGCTGCCCGGAGCGAATCCTCACAGACCAGGGGGCAGCCTTCGAGTCGACTCTGATGCAGCAGATATGCACGATGTACGGCTGCAGAAAGATACGCACCACCCCGTACCACCCACAGGGCAACGGTGCATGTGAAAGGTTTAATCGCACCCTTCTATCGCTGCTGGGTACCATTGAAACGCAGTCCCAGTCTCAGTGGCCCAGCCGGCTACCTGCACTTCTACAGGCCTACAACAATACCACTCACGCAAGCACTGGAATGACTCCACATTATGTTATCTTTGGCCGCCATGCCAGGTTACCAGTGGATATGTTGTATGACGTTGCACCGCCCCAGTGTAGAGATGGGCTAGATGGGTGGGTCAGAAGCCACCATCAGACTCTTCTGCAAGCCTATGAGACTGTTCGTAACAACGCAGAACGCCGCAACCACTGGAACCAGAGGCACTACAACCGGAACACTCGGACCTTGCCACTGTTGCCAGGCGAGAGGGTGTTGATGAAAAACTTCCGCCGCAGGGCTCAAGGTAAACTTGCACCACAGTGGCTCCCAACACCTTTTGTAATCATCAGACAGCCCCATCGTGACCGGCCAGTGTTCACGATACGGCCAGAGGGTAAAGATGGTCCGTGTCGAACCCTCCATCGCAACAACTTGCGACCATGCCCAGGAGACCCTGTGACGATCGTTAACGGCAGGGAAGGTCACCAAAATGGGTGCCATGAGTACGGGCCAGTCTATCCTCCAGAACCCTTTAGGCCTGCTGCTCCTGTGGTAATCCAACCAGCTGCACCATCTTGGCTTGACCCTGTACAGACCCCAATGCCACGGCCAGCCGACATACCACTCAACCCTACAGCGACGTCACCTCTTCCTCTTGCCTCCGCTGCACCCTCTCATGAAGCCCCTGGCCCAGAGTTGCGAACATTAGGGACTGGTCAGGATATAATAGCTCCACCACAGACAACAATAGAGCTCTGCCCAGCCCCAGGACATTACCGAAACCCGGAGACGCGTGTCCCTAGTCGCTATCCAGCCCGCCACAACCGAGGGAACCCTCCTGCTCGTTACCGACCTTAAAGGTCGCAACAGACTGTGTAACCAACTGAACAATGAGACACTACACCAAATCTGGACTGGACGCTTAGCGCTCGGGACGAGCACTATCAAAGGGGGGTGGAGATGTAGCGGGGCTCTACAGTCAAAATGTTGAATGAACTGTCGGGGGGCGGGGTTTGTGCATGTGTGTGTGTGTGTGCATGTTTGTGGGACGTTCCTCCACAGGTGCTGCCGATAATGGAGACAATTGACAGGACCCGCGATTGGTGGCTAGAGGGGATAAAAGCCGACTGGGCCCTCTCATCGGTGCGTTCCCTTTGTCTGCAACAGGCGCCCGGATATTTCACGCACCGCAATCCACGAGAGCCGAGACGTCGGGATTACCGCCTCTGACTTCCCAGCTACAACGGCGAATTGACCAAACATCTGCTCGGACACAGTGAGGGCCGCGAAAGGATTATCCAACGCACCCAATTCTTCACATGAAGGAAAGTAGCCTAATTGTGCCGTTGTCGTGTGAGTGGGTTTTACCCCGCGATTTGTTGTGGATACTCTGCTGATTCACTTCCTCCTCCTCGCAGTTCCGGGTGGAGTGCCGACTGTGGATTACGAACTGTGGGCTGGGTCGTGAGTGGTTGCTGGACTATTCATTCATCCTCCGTACAAACAATTGTGTGTTATTAGGCTGGCTATATTAAGGTAGAATGTCGGGCTGCTCGCTACAGTTTCTTTAGAAGTGTGTGCAGGGTGGGGGAATCCATTGTGTAAACAGGACTTTAACGTAGTAGCAATTAACTGTGTGCGTGTCATACTTTGGACTATCGTGTTGTGCTAGTTCGATTGAATACTTTCACTATTTGCATTTGTGGCTATTCCGCCCTTGTTTTCACAATAGTGTGATCTTTTGTGTGTGCGTGTGATGTGATTTGTGCACGAGTGTGAATCGCTAGTAATAGGCCTACCTGCGTTAGAGTAACTGTGACTATAGGACTTCTCTCCCCTCTAGAGGGCGCCAGACCTTCCACACTGGGTTAAAGTGGTGTTGGGCATTTGGCCATCCCCACTCCTTATCTATAGAGCTCTCACACTGGTTTGAAGCAGTAGCGTTTAGCCACTTGCACTTAACTAGCTGCTATCCTTAGGTCTTTCATACTGGTTTGAAGTAGCTAACTGGCTACTATCCCTAGATCCTCCACACTGGTTTAAAGCAGTATTGTGTAGCTGCTTGTCCAACTAGCTGCTATCCCTAGATCTCCCACACTGGTTTGATGTAGTTAACTAGCTTCTATCTCTAGATCTTCCACACTGGTTTGAAGCATCAGTGCCTAGTTGCTTATATATATATATATATATGTATATTGTGTGTGTTTTTATATGCTTTTTTTTAATATTGTAATAAAACTGAGTTTTATATATATATATATATATAGTGTGTCTGTTGTTGTACCTCAAGGGTCAGTAGCATAATTCCTGCTCCCGTTACAGGTGTTTCATCATTTACACTTCCTCAACAGATTATGCTGGATTTTATTGTAAATGATAAAAAAGGATATTTGTAATGCTTTTAATGATCATTTTATCAATGTGGTATTTTGTTTGAGCAACTGAAATTCAACTCAACATGGATGTAACACTAGAGCCTCAAGACCATTTCAGAGTCACCATTTCTGAAGAGAGGTTTTTATTTTCAAGTACGGGACTGTTCGTTATTTATTGAAGGGGCCACCGGAGGAAAATACGGGAGGGTCATGTCTTTTTATTCTTTGTTGAGGGGAGGGTCACCTAACTTTTTTTTTGTCTAGGAGGGGGGGTCACCCATCTTTTGTATTCATGAAAACAGCAAAAAATCAAAGTGGCTTGTTTGATTGTTGATTTCTGTCGCCATATAACGTTCTCTTTCGTTCCATAGCTCTGTCAACATTGAACAATGAAAATAAGGGAGATTTCCCGGGTTTCTCACGCAAAATACGGAAAATGTCAACCTTCGTCCCCATTAACGTTGGAAGGGTTGGAGCAACAAAGTAGCCTACTTTATTCACACCTAACAGCCTATATTCATTTGGTCAACTTTATCCAGCCCTAAAAAAGCTAAATGTAACTTTGGTTTACTTGTAGTTTACCGTGTAGCCTAATTTTAAACAGTGTGCATGCTTAACATAAAGCATACTTGTGCTTCATTCATCCACACATCCAGCTCCTAACGTTTTGACAAGCATTTCTACTGTCACGGCCCCGGTGGGGTTCCCGTGTCGCTGCTCCCTCATGGGGGTGCAGAGTTCCACCAGTGCACCAGGTGTCACTCTATTGTTTAAGTTTCAGGCTGAGGTTGGAGAGGAAGCAGAGCTAGCTGCTGATTGGCTTACACCAAGGGCCCGGTGTAGGCTAACCCTTTTTAAATCTATGGAGCTGCCAGTGTTTTCTCTCTCTCGACCCTGATGCTGGTCCTCCGTTTGGTGCATGCCTGATCGCAGGCCAGATGCTGGCTTGGGCTGTTGATTATGGTTGCGTTATTCTTTAGTTTCCTTAGTTTGTAGATCTGCAACGTTTTGTATATATTCTAGTATTGTAAATAAATTATGCATTGTTATACCGCAAACCCCTTGTGTGTCCTCCCATCTTTGTCCAGTTATGAGCCAGACTGTGACAAATGGGGGCTCGCGGTTTAAGGAATCCGGTCGGTAAGGTGTTTGTTTTCGGTAGACCGAATTTATGAATGAAGCACTACGTTGCGTGACGTCAGCGCGTAGTAAAGCTTGTTAGTGGTAGCGTTTGTCGAGTGTGATATTTGCTGCCTGCGGCTTGTTGGGAGACTTTACCGAGGGGTAAGTGTTGCTTATTGAAACATAACGCGATCTGTTGTGCAGTGTTGAGGTAATGCTACTTGTTGTGGGATTGTGTGTCCCGATTAGTTTGTGAATGTTTGTCCTTGTAACCAAGTTCCGGGGGTTGTTGCACGGTCTACCATCTATTGCTGTGTTTTGTCCCTGTTAGGTTAGGGGCGAGTTCCCTTTGGAGTTCGTCCTGGGGGGGAATTTTTGTAGTGTGGTGTTATCGTTGGTCTGAGCAGTTGTCTCGGGAGCACAGCCGAGGCTGCAGGTGAGTCGCCAATTGCTGGTTGCTTGCCGGGCTTGCGGTATTCAGTGTTAGTACCCACCGCCGAGCACCTGAAGAGCTAGTGGGGAAAGTTTAGCTAGCTTTTTGGTTAGGTAATTAGAGGGACAAAATACGGCGATTCTTTGACTGTGTGCATACTTTTGGGGCTACGGTTGCAACTGTTTGTGGTTTCAGACACCAGTTTAATTTATTTTCCTTGTTTTGCCTAGTGCATCAGTCAGTAAGTTTGGACAGGTTCAAGTGTAATTGTTGATTATGGAGACTAAAAATATTCACGACTTTTTGGCTGCTCCATCTGTTGAGTTATTGGACTTGTGTTCACGTGAGGAAGTTGTAGAACTCGCTACACACTATAAGATTGATGTTGGTGATAAGCGTATGAAGGACAATATGAAGAGAATCTTAATGGAGAAGTTAAATCTGAAGCGGGAGGATGGCACTGATCCAAGTTCAGGGGCAGCTAATGCATCTTTGGATAATTCAGGAGGATTGGCCTTTGATGAGCGTAGACAATTGTTACAGTTGGAAGTGGAAATTCGGGAGAATGAAGTAAAGAGACTGCAGCTAGAGGAGCAGGTGCGCCGTCTAGCTATTGGTGGTGCTGCTGGTCAGCCTGTACGTTCCTTTGATGTTTCTGGTAATTTGAAGTTAGTTCCTCGGTTTTCTGAACGTGATCCAGATACTTTCTTTTGTCTGTTTGAGCGTGTTGCAGACAGTAGGCGTTGGTCTGACGCTGAATGCACATTGTTACTCCAATGCACACTGACTGGGAGAGCCCAGGAGGTTTATTCTGCGCTCACGGTAGCTGAAAGTAGGGTTTATACATCTGTTAAAGCGGCTGTGTTAAAAGCATACGAACTGGTCCCAGAAGCTTACCGCTTAAAGTTTAGGACTTGGGAGCGGGCTGGTAAGCAGACTCATATGGAGTTTTCCAGAGACATTACAACTCATTTCAACAGGTGGTGTTCTTCGCTTGAGGTTCATACTTATGAGGAGCTGTGTGAGTTAATTATATTGGAGCAATTCAAAAAATCTGTTCCTAGTCGTATTGCTACCTATATAAATGAACATCAGGTGAAAACTGCCTTTGAAGCTGCTAAGTTGGCGGACGAGTATGCTTTGATACATCGTGAGCGTGAGTACAGGACCCGAGGTGAGTATAAAGGGGATTCCAGTCAGTCCTTCCCTGCAAATAAACGAGGTGACTATAGATGGGATTCCAGTCAGTCCTACCCTGCAAATAAGCGAGGGGAGGAGGCAACACCGTCTCATTCTGGTAAGCATAATGATCACAGGGCTGTTCAGAACTATTATGATCACAATAAAATATGTAACTACTGTAAACACGGAGGGCATTACAAAGGAGAGTGTCCTAACAGACCTAAAGCAAAGGCTGGACCATTTAGCCACACAAAACCTGTTATGGCTGCTGTATCTGTTGAAGCACCAGTAGTTAACCCAGCTAGAGATGAAGTTTTTTGTGTAAAGCCAGGTTCTCCTTGTATTTGTCCCTGTGCCTTTCCCTGTTTCTCCTTGTCAGCAGGTGGTGGAGGAAGCCAGTCTGGAGTGTCCAGATTTTTCAGTTTTTGTGTCCGATGGCTTTGTATCATTAGTGGGAGATGATGCAAGAGTACCGGTAAAAATCCTTAGGGATACAGGTTCATTCGATTCTTTTGTGGCAGGATCGGTGTTACCCTTTTCCCAGCATTCGGATACTGGGGATAGGATACTTATGTGTGGTATGGGATTGAATGTTTTACCTGTGCCTATGCACAAGCTGATTCTGGACTGTGGGTTTGCTAAAGGGGAAGTCACTATGGGTGTTCGACCTGCATTGCCGATTCAGGGGGTTCATATTCTGTTGGGTAACCAGTTAGCTGGTAGCCGGGTGTTTGCTAATTTACCATCATTAGTAGTAACTGATACTCCTGTTTCCAACATGCCTGATGAGAATGCTCAGTGTTTTCCGGATGTGTTTTCTGCATGTGCGGTGACTCGCGCCATGAGCAAAGCTCAGCCTGAACTAGACGCTGAGGAGAGCGTTACCAAGTTAGATGTGGTTTCTCCTGTGCCTGTTCCTAGCTCTTTGTTTGTCTCCCGCAGTGATCTAGCAGCTGAACAGCGAGCTGATCCAACGCTTGGCGAGTATTTTGATCAGAGTGTTGTCAGAGGTTGATGGGGAAAGTGCCTTGAGGGGGTACCTGTTGCAGGATGGGCTGTTAATAAGGAAATGGGTGTCACATGGACACAACTTTCTTGGTGATCCTGTGTTTCAGATCGTGGTCCCTGAGAAGTTTCGGCAGGAAGTTCTGAAAACGTCACACGATCAGTCTGGCCATCTTGGGGTCCGGAAAACATATGAGAGTACATTGAGGTATTTCTTTTGGCCCCATTTGAAACGGGATGTGGCTGCATACATTAAGACCTGCCACACCTGCCAGATGACCGGGAAGCCTAATCAGACTATTAGTCCGGCTCCTCTTTCACCTATCCCAGCTATAGCTCAGGCGTTTGAACATCTGATAGTAGATTGTGTTGGCCAATTGCCTAGTTCTAAGTCAGGGAGTAAGTATTTACTGACTGTAATGTGTCAGAGTACGAGGTATCCTGCTGCTTATCCCTTGCGAGTCATTAAGACCAAGGGCCCGTCCCATTTCTCCCCCCTTAAAACTTCCACTTGCTTTTGATTGCCCTCAACATTAAAGCCCCCTCGACAAGGGAAGTGGAGGTGAAGATCTTTCCCTATAAATTGGGACACCACTAAATGTAAATTAGCGTAGCGAACGTGCTCACCTACGTCACACGCAGCGCCGACGTGTCTACCGGTAGTAGCCTGATACTATTTTCATTCAGGAACATGCCCATTCCAGCGGTCGTCCAGCGGCTGTGCTGGTTTATCTACGTCTAGTTAATCAACAAAGATATTCGTGTTCATGTGAACGCCAGAACACCCACCTTAAATATTGACGAAATTACCCAGATCGGATCAGATATAATGTTATTTGATGGGCAGACTCTCTCAAAGCACTCAGCAGATATCATGAACATCGTCAGATAGCTTCGTGAGATATTTTCTAACATTAGTGTTCAAAACTCAACAGTCCATCAGATGTGCATCCAGCTAACATATTCCAACATATTCCGAAATTTTAATATGCTTATTTGCGAAAATATATGAAAAATTTGGCCGGCTCGCTGAGCTCGCACAGTATCCAGGGTAATTTCATCTCCCACTTCGTTTTAAGCCTGCATCGGTCCTGGCTATGTTTTGAGGGTTGATTTTAAGGGCAAAATAGCACTTCCCCTTGCTCCCTATAGTAATGGGACACCCTAGCCCTACACGTGCACGCGCAAAAACGAGGGTTAGGGCAAAAATCTAGGGGTAGGGGAGGTATTGGGACGGGCCCCAAGTCTGTGGTTAAGGCCCTTACACAATTTATGTCCATCTTTGGTATTCCAAGGGTGATACAGAGTGACCGCGGCTCAAACTTCTCTTCCAAAATGTTTTCACAGGTATTGCAACAGCTGCGTGTCCAACATAGTCAATCCTCAGCATATCACGAAGAGAGTCAGGGCGCTTTAGAGCGTTTTCACCAAACCTTGAAGGCTTTGCTGCGCAGTTATTGTGTTCAACTGGGAGGTGACTGGGAGGAGGGATTACCCTGGCTCTTGTTAGCTGCAAGAGAGGTTGTTCAGGAGAGCACAGGCTTTAGCCCAAACGAATTGGTGTTTGGGCATACTGTACGTGGGCCGTTAGCCTTGCTCCGTGATTCTGTGATGCTCCCTAAGCCTCCTCGGAATATCATTGACTATGTTGAGGGGTTCCGGCATCGGTTGTACTTGGCTGGGGAGAAGGCTAGGGAACTGCTAGCCTCCTCTCAGGTCAAGATGAAACGGCTATATGACCGAAAAGCTGAGGTCCGTCAATTTAGTCATGGTGATCAGGTTCTTGCGCTGCTTCCTGTTGTTAGCTCCCCATTTCAAGCTAAGTTTCTTGGCCCGTTCACTGTACTGCGTAAGCTTTCTGATTTGAACTACTTGATCGAGACTCCAGGCCGTAGACGAAAAACTCAAGTGTGCCATGTAAACCTGTTAAAACCCTATTTCTCCCAGGTGACACATTCTTCTGTGGCAGGGGGGAGTGTGCAGCCAAGTACTAGCCCTGCACTTATGGTGGATACTGTGAGAGGGTATTTGTCTGGTGATGGGGTGGTACTGGATGATGATGGGGTGGTGGCTCCGGATGAATGTAGATTGCGAGGTCGACTTAAGAACTCTGAAACCTTGTCCAATCTTGAGTCTGTGTGTGGGCACTTGTCTCCTGAGCGTTCTGCTGAACTGTCTGCTCTCATCAGAGAATATCTGTGTTTGTTTAGTGATGTCCCTTCACGTACAACACTCATAGAACATGATATCGACATTGGGGAGGCTGACCCTATCCGGCAACATTTTTATAGAGTGTCTGAACAGAAGCGCCAAGTAATGGAGTCTGAGGTCCGGTATATGCTTGATAATGACATTGCCCAGCCTTCATCATCTGCCTGGGCTTCGCCTTGTTTAATCGTGGATAAAGCTGACAAAAGTCCCAGGTTCTGTACTGATTACCGGAAGGTTAACAGTGTAACGAAGCCTGATGCATACCCGCTGCCTCGGATTGAGGACTGTGTGGACCGTGTCGGTTCCGCCCGCTTTGTCAGCAAGTTTGATCTGCTAAAGGGCTACTGGCAGGTTCCCTTGACTCCACGTGCTAGAGAGATATCATCATTTATTACACCTTTTGGTCTGTTCTCTTACTCAGTTATGAGTTTTGGACTCCGTAACGCACCTGCAACATTTCAGCGTTTGATGATTACTGTTGTGGGTGGCGTGGAGGGCTGTGCGGTGTATCTGGACGACGTGGTCGTCCATAGTAACACCTGGGGAGACCATGTCGTCCAGATCCGGCAACTGTTTGAGGGTTTTTGGTGAGGCGGACTTGACAGTCAACTTGGCAAAGTGTGAGTTTGCCAAGGCGACTGTCACCTACTTGGGCAAGCAAGTTGGCCAAGGCCAGGTTCGTCCAGTACAGGAGAAGGTTGCTGCGATAGAGCAATATCCTGTACCGGCGACCAAGAAAGAACTTATGCGTTTTCTAGGTCTGGTAGGGTACTACCGGAGTTTTTGTAGGAACTTTTCGGCAGTGGTGGCACCCCTGACATTCACTGGTTGTTCTCCCTGGTCTTTTCCGTCACTCTTGACTCTCCCTGCTTCTCTAGGCGCCAAGAGTTGCTGGGGTTGTCTTGAGTCAGGTGATGATAGACTCTGGAGTAGAATCTCCCTGGATTTGGTGAGGTTTGTCACACACACTTGTATACACACATGCCCATACATAAATTATACTGGTTTACATACTTTCCCGTACATACTTGTTAGCATGACCAGTGGTACTGCACTTATGCTCATTATTGTGGTGGTGGTAATGACTTGGGGCTCATTTTGTATTGTTAGAATGCATTATGTATTGCGGATTTATGGGGATCTTTAGCTTTAAATGTCCGGTTAGGTTCCTGGTGACAAATTAAATTAAATTGTTGGTGGTGGGTTTTGAGGTCACTAAATGTTAACCCATGAGAACTATGCCCTAAGAGTTGGGGTCAGTTCTCATGATTCCAGTGTTGTGCTTCTTGGTTGGAACTCTGCTCCTATGGTGGGGGGTGTCACGGCCCCGGTGGGGTTCCCGTGTCGCTGCTCCCTCATGGGGGTGCAGAGTTCCACCAGTGCACCAGGTGTCACTCTATTGTTTAAGTTTGGAGGTTGGAGAGGAAGCAGAGCTAGCTGCTGATTGGCTTACACCAAGGGCCCGGTGTAGGCTAACCCTTTTTAAATCTATGGAGCTGCCAGTGTTTTCTCTCTCTCGACCCTGATGCTGGTCCTCCGTTTGGTGCCTGCCTGATCGCAGGCCAGATGCTGGCTTGGGCTGTTGATTATGGTTGCGTTATTCTTTAGTTTCCTTAGTTTGTAGATCTGCAACGTTTTGTATATATTCTAGTATTGTAAATAAATTATGCATTGTTATACCGCAAACCCCTTGTGTGTCCTCCCATCTTTGTCCAGTTATGAGCCAGACTGTGACACTACCAATTGACCTTGTTTCTGCCATCTCTAGCTTTGCTGTCTCCATCCTTTCTGTTTTTGTTGTTTGCAAAAAAATATATAGTATTGTAACGTCGGCGCAAAAGACAGTGTTAGCGTTCTCCAGCGCAGGGGATCCTGGGATACGAGAGCGAACATTTGGGGGGTTTATGTAGTTATTTCTCCTTAGTTTTGAGTGTAATGTTAGCGTCTTTATTGTAACGTGTTTCCCTTTTAGTTCTCCCTCGTGTGTGACCCTTTTTTTGTGGGGGGCTGCGTCCTCCCCTGTATGTGTAGTGTGTGTGTGTACTTGACCTGCCCCGTGTGTATTGTGTTCTGTGTCTGTGTCCCTGATCTCGTTCTCAGTGAATAAACCTTTTGATTGGACAACTGTGTGTGTCGCTATCAAATCGTTACAGTATTTATTGGTAACCAGCAACAAGTGCAATTTGTTAATCGATGTCATTCTCTCTCCTGCCAACAAAAATGTGTTACGTTCCAAGTAGCAGTGCGTAATTCTGCTTCATAAAGTTGAACAAATACATTTGGTCATATAAATAGCCAGTTTATGGTGTACAGTGTAGAGTTGGTAAGTTATGGTAGGCCAACTTGGAGTGAATATACAGGGGGAATTCTTTTCTTTTACTGTCTGATTCTTTGTCTACTCGTAGCTGAGTAGCCTGGCAGGTGCGCACGTAGACATACAGCAGAACACTGCAAGCGCCAATGAATTGTGCTCTCACGACAACCACATTGTTAACTTAAATAGGCCTAGGTTAACATCACTCTGAGTTCGCATTCAAGCAAGCAAAATGATGATTTGAATACATCTGTTTCGCTGGAAGGGCAAGGGCTAACAGCAGGACAACACAGAGACAGGCCAGAATGCAGGACTAATGTTATGAGAGTATTACAGTAATATGGGATATTCTACGGGAAAATATTAAAACGGCAAGACAGCGGGGAAAAGTTTAAATGATAAACCCGGAAAAAGTTGGCATGTTAGGTATTTTTCGGTCCCTGTGATTATTTGTGAAATTGTGCAAACGGCCTTTTCAAGTCATTTGAGAAGGAAGGAATGTAGCAAGCTCCCAAATTGACGCTCGTCTGAGAAATTGAGTTTTGGATAATGTTCAGCTTCGGCAGCTTTACAATGACTGAGGAAGCCTAGAGACGAGTCCATAGCAACACGTTCATGTGTTGAATTTGTTATTACCCAGTGTGCTTTGTTGAATGGTCTCAATGTTTTATTGTTTTATTTCATGTGAATACTTACTAGAGGAGTAGCTTATTTCAAGTAGGCTAATGCAGTTGCAGGAAGTGTGCATTTAGTTTCCATGCTTATTGTGTTTCCACAACAATGTTAGTGAGTAAATCTACTGAAATGGCCACCATCCTGGTGAAGTGTGATGTGTAAGATCAGAAAGCAGAGGTTGATTTTCGAACGGTAGCCAATGTGTTTTCATGGTGCTTATAAGAGCATGGGCGGAAAATATCGACAATTGACCGGGGAGGGTCATGTCTTTCTTGAAAATGCTGCTGGAGGGTTGTTGAAATTTAACTTGCAGGCAGGGGAGGGTCATGCAACTTTTGATTGAAGCACTCAAAATCCCTCCGGTGATAACTAGATGTACCGCAGAGCGGTACAAAATATGACCGCAGCCCAGTCCAGCACATTTTTTCCACAAAAATAAATCATGCTGAAAGGCATATATGATTCTAACTGTCTCACTAAATTGCACTATGCACACTTAATTCTCACTGGTATCTGCTAGACAACAAGTACCAAAACATGATTAGTTCATAGATTTCACATGTAAAATTCATCTTGCCTGTTCATAATTCTGAGAAATTCTTGAATTGTGTGCATGTGTGCGTGTACATGTTTATGTGTGTGTGTGTGTGTGCTTGTGTGTGTGCCTGCGTATGTGCCTGTGTGTGTGCATGTGCATGCATGCGTACATATGTCTACTGTGTGAGTATGTGTCATACGTATGATTACTGTGAGTGTATGTGTGTGCGTGTGTATCTGTTTATGCACATGTGTGCATATGGAATGGGTTAACATGACCCCTGGAGGCAAACATACGCAAACAATTGGTCATCCTAGGCCCTACGGTTCTTAAGATATTCACATAAAACTCTGTTGGTGTACGGTCACTAAATGTACTCATACATTATTTTATTGTAAGGCCCCTCATGAACGAAAGTTCACGAAACTTGGCATGCATTCGGAGGGTGTCATAATGATCCTACACCTTCAATTTTGTGCAGTTTTGACCATGTCAGCCAGAGATATTGTGATAACACCTAATTTTTTGCTTTTTAATTTTTAACTAGGTGGCGCTATACATGAAATAAGTAGTAATGGGATGGGTTGACATGGCCCCTTTAGACCAACATACAAAAAAAAGGTGGTCCTCCTAAACCCTACGGTTCTCGAGATATTTACAGAAAACTGTGTCTGCCTTCCCCTCCTTTCGGGGGTTCAGTCCAGCGGGGGGGCTACAGATCAAAACGAAAAACGATGGTTTCATGCTATCCATGTGGGGTTACAAATTTGGCCATGGGAAAAAAAATAAATAAAAATCTGACTAAACCTATATGACCGCCGCCTCGCTGCGCGGCGGTCATAAATAACGAACAGTCCCTAATAACTCTTCCTTATCATTCAGACCAGTACATGTTTTGTTTAACACTCTTCTCTGTTTCTATTCCAAAATCACCCCTAGTGACTCTACAAAAAAGATGGCTGATTTGAATAACTACAGATCTAGCTCTCTCCTAGATTACTTCTTGGAAAAACTGGCCTCTTTGGGTTTTGATGGAGTTTCTTTTCAGTGATTTCTTATAGAACACTCAGGTGCACCCACTTGAGGCATATTTTCTTTGCAATGTGCCGTGGTATGTACAAACAGGCCGCCCTTGGGCAAAACCGCAGACTGCCTGTTGCAGGAGCTGAGAATGGCAATTTGCGCTTTTCCGTGTCATGCATATGCATTCAAAGGAGGGTCAGGGGGAGGAATTTTGTGTAAAAAGATGAGAGAAACGTAAAATGCGCCTAATTAGGTATTCCCCTGTATACGAAAACTGCCCATGAAAGCTCACGTCTGTTTTGCAGTGAAATATTTCCGCCTTGTAAAAGCATGTGTTAATCCAAATTGCAGTTAATTGCATCAGTAAGAGAAAGTTTCAAAGACAACAGAATCGCTATTCAGAGCACCAATTTTGCGTCTTTGTACTATATCAAAAGCAACCTTAACTTTCGCTGGCCTTTGATTCCTTTTCATGTTGTCATCAGTTAACTTCATTCAACTGCACTTGTGATTGAAGTATGCCATTCAATTGTATGCCACGCACTTCCTGGAAGCCTTTTCAGCCAGCACAAAAATTTCCGATTTACGATCACCTGTATTGTTTTAGCATACCTGTTTACATGAACCCAGTTAGGTGTTACACCTAGCGAATGAGCACTTTAAAATGCTGAAGGATTTATTAATGTCAAAGTTGAATAAAGAGTTGCATTGTTGGTAATAATCAAGATATTTAGTGTCGGAGTGAACATGAAAGGAGCAGAATATAACAGAAGATGCTGTTGCTGATGCGCCACCGGAAATAAAATGGCTGAAACAGCATGACATATCGTCCATTAACCGCAAGACTGGATTAAGACTGGATTTTGGGCCTGTTTTTGTTTTAAACTGTTTAACTAAGGATACTGCTTCAGGAATTCTGTGCAAAACCTCAACATAAATCCCTTACCTAAGGAAGACTGAAGAAAAACTTACAGTAAGGTACTTTGTGCAACCTGGCCCAGGGCTTTTAGCTATCCTCCCCACTGCAGATCTAATGTGGTTGCATCTTTTGACCGGTCGGTCACAGCGAGCCATATCGGGAAGCACACACTCAGTCGGTAGAAACCTAGTTGTGTCAAACCCATGTTCTGCAGCGTGTCCTCACGTCACCCTTGGAGATGTTCACATGGAGACGAGAGGAGAGGTCCTGCCATCTGACAGCCACATGCATTATGCATGTCTGTCCGCCTGGGACACAAAGCAATGAGTCCTAGCCTGGCAGCAGACGAGGGCTGGACCAGCACATCACCACTGCACGGGTATCATTAGGGTTTTTTGTTTGTTTGTTTGTTTGTTTTTCATAATATAATATGCATGATTCTGCTGTGGTCATATTCATTTTCTTGGCATTTGAATACTAGATCATGTTTGTACACTAATGCTCCTCATTATATTAGAAATTGAGAACAAATATGTAACAGGTGGCTATAGCATTACTAGAGACAGCATCTTTGGCATGTGTATGTGTGTGGTTAGCATCCAACTGTTAAATGAAATCCAAATGCATAATTAGAGTAGAGAGAAAAACACATGATCTGCGCTGTAATTTGATTTTCATATATTTACTCACCAAATGTGTTTCGGCTTAATTTGGCTGACGCAAATGTTTACTCTTCTCAGCTGAGGTGGTGAGTTATTTCGCAAATCATGGAGATTAATTTGATCCTTTTTTATTTCCTTTAAACACCACACATTTTTAATAACTTCTACTCTGGTAGTACTTTATTTGGGAAACAAAAAAACTAGTCTGTAGTGACGATGATTACGATGGTGATAATGTTCATGTCAGCGACAAAGAAATATTTATGATTATTTTATTTTCCTTTAATAAGCCATGATCACTGACACCCTCAAAATCTAAACAGCTCATGCAGTTGCAGATAAGGGGGTTACTTCTAATTTAAAATGAAGTATTTGTTAAACTATTATTAATATGTTGAGTCACTAGCTAATTAAAAAGGCTTGGCTCATTAAATCTGGAGCTGAAGCCTTGCTTCATTTAGCCTCAGTAATATCCAAATCAAAGGCCTGCACACACTGCAGAGATTTTAATCTGTAAGCATCATGCTGAACGAACTTCTGGGCCAAAACCTTCACAACTTGAAAACAGCTACTTTCAGAGACGCCCACTGATCTCAATTCCGTTGTGTTCATGGGCAAAAGTTCCTACTGAGACAAGTGCTAAATGGCTGCCGATACAAACGTAATTGAAGCATGCGTAGAGTCGATTTTTGAAGAAATTGAAGTTCATAACAACATTTGCTTTGCAGAAGTTATGTCTCATTTGCCTAATGGCTACAAAGGCAAACTAAACGCCATCGTTTTGGTTATTAGTTCGCTGTCGGTGGTATTTTCATGAAACACCCAGTACATGTGCATACTCACAAGGTCTACCTCTCCGCGATTGGCTATTGAACAAAGCTTTGCTCGAAATCAGAGACATTCGCCCCGTCTTATTTTGCCCTGAATCCAGGCATATTCCTCTAGACTACAGAGATTTCAGACCCAGAGAATTGCAACAGCTGGTCACTGGTCATGTTCACCCAATTTGAAAACACTCTGTAGTTAATAAGGTGTGAACGGTTGCCAGAGGACTAGGCTGATACAGTAGTTCTGGGAAGTGTTGAATGGGTTTCATTCTCTGAATGTAGGCCTACAAAATATTTTTTTAGATTTTGTGATTCATTCATTCACAAACTTTAATATATATGGATGAAAGGAGACTCTGTTAAATAAGTCCTCTGTGAAATAAGTCCCTCTGTTGCAGTGTCCCAGTCTGAACGCACTCTGATAGGTAATGTTCTTCCTCAGAGTTCAACACTCTGTCAAGATGTCGAAATGCCTGAGAGTTTTACCTGTAACACATCAGCAGTGATGTGCTATACACGCCCCATTATAAGTGTCATCATAGGCAGAGCTGAATCCCATCTCATTTACATCCATCTGACATTTCATTTTTCACCAGCAGACAGGACTCAATGTGGCAAAATACAGAAGACACTCTTTCCTAGCTGTCTTGATTCCAACTCATTTGGTTACAAAAACACTAGATTCCACACACACACACACACATACAGTAGGCATCATATCAAAGACCCAAGTTTATACAGACAGTAAGTGACCGATGCTATATTTATGATTCCAGTCACTGTAACATCCTCACAACTGTTATTGTCACAATCACTGCAGTCTATAATTGCATATTTCACAGTGTATACTGTATTTATATATTTCAGTATATATAATATTAGATACAGGAACATCAACATGGATCCTACAGACTATTTAAATGGGTCTAAGAGTAGTTCACTGGCTGTTGTTATGCCTTGAGAGAAATGGGGCATGATGGGAAAGGGCCGTGTGGCAGGTCCATGATCAAAGCATCTAGCAGGTTGGGGACGTTACACTGAGACATGGGATGACTTCATAGGAAGGTACAAGATGGCGTTCCAGATGTCACTCAATTTCCATCAGCTGACTTTTCAGTCCTCTCAGTGTAATAAAACTGTCAAGGTAAGAGGAGCTACTCTGACAGACGACGCTTTTGAACTCAAATGGAGGGTGTCTGTCTCTAAAGCATTATGGGTCAAACATCCACTGTGAGACTTCAGAAGACTTAGCTTTATGGTAATTTGCAGATATCTTTTCGTTCTGGGAAAACCTGATGAGTGAACAACCTGAGGAAAACATCCACGGCACATATTTAAATCCCATTCATGTGTCAAAAAACCATCCTTTGGCTAATGAGACTGAACAGGGATTTTTTTTTAATTTTGATCTATTGACTCATTAGAACACTCTAGGGTCAGCACGTACTTGTGTGTAAAATCACAAGGCTCCCCGAGGTCATGTTCAGATGTCCAATAAAGCAGATGAGAAGACATCAATAAAGACTTCAATGCTTTCCCTGCCAAAACCTCTCCCCACAGCCCCCATTTTGGCCTGAGGCCCGTTCTTTAATACCAAAGCATCCCTGTCAAAGAGGATAAACTCTGTAAGGCAACTAGAACAGACACCACTCCCTTTGGGTTGGCTTAGAGTCCAGAGCTACTTTTTCTTATGCCTAATGGCTGATGGAGTAAATAAACGTGTTGCTACTTATGATGCTACTTATGAACAACCTTAATCATCTTTGATTTCTTCGTATGTTCCTCCGGAGTCATTTAAGATGATGTACTGATAATACATGTATGCAATGATAATTAATTGCATAATCATACATTGTTGTAGAAATGATTAATCGCTAAAGCAGCATTGGAATATTTGATCTGAATTTTGATGTACTTGTTTACAACTGTGTTATGTAATGACATATGTCACACACGCTGGCAGCTCATTGTTTACATAGCGCAGACCATGCAATGCTGTTGTGTTTTTAATCATCTCTTTGTGCCATTGTGTGCTTGTTTTGGTTTTTACAGGCATAGGCTACCCAATTTCATGAATATGACATTGTGGGTAAAATATGGAAGAACTCAATAAAAAATCATGAGATTATACTATAATTAAATATATGTGGAAACAAAACAATTTATTTTCTTGTTGTGTTTTTGTTGTGTTTTTTCTCAGTGCTGTAGTTTGGTTCTGTGTTTGGAAGAGCACTTTGTATCTGCCTCTTGCTGCGATCAGGGGGACCACAACATATTTTTTTTTTTTTTCAAAATTTAACAGCCATGCGTTTTACTGGAGTCGTGGCGCGCTCCCTTCAAATAGATCGTTTAGTGTCAGGTGCCAATTTTAGCAGTTTAAAGTCAGTCTGTGTCAGTCAGTCTTTTTGTAGTCTTGGCGTTACGACAATATCAAACATGTTTTACATTATCGCAAGTCTGTTAGTCGTGGCTCATGCAAATAGTGACATGAACAATATAAAAACCAATAGTGACCTCCAACACTAAACAGGAAGGGGCAAAGTAGACGACAGCTGTAGCCTATGGGCCCGTACCAATACCTCCCCCTACCCCTAGATTTTTGCCCTAACCCTAGGGTGTCCCATTACTGCAGGGAGCAAGGGGAAGTGCTATTTTCCCCTTAAAATCAACCCTCAAAATATAGCCAGGACCGATGCAGGCTTAAAACGAAGTGGGAGATGAAATTACCTAGGATACCATGCGAGCCGGCCAAAATTTTCATATATTTTCGTAAACAACCATATTAACATTTCGAAATATGTTGGAATATGTTAGTTTGATGCACATCTGATGGACTGTTGAGTTTTGAACACTATCGGACGATGTTCATGATATCTGCTGAGTGCTTTGAGAGAGTGCCCATCAAATAATGTTATATATCTGATCTGGGTAGTTTCGTCAATATTTAGGGTGTGTGGTCTGGCATGAACACGAATATCTTTGTTGATTAACCAGACGTAGATAAACCAGCACGGCCCACACAACAATGACCGCTGGAACAGGCATGTTCCTGAATGAAAATAGGCTTGTTTGAGATCGACCGAGTCTGACTTTGTCTGGCTTTCTATGTAAACGTGATCTTCAGAGGCTAGCCGGGAGGAGCTACAACAGAGGGCAGCTCATCCCGGACAGACAGGCTACAGTCTGCCTGACGTGACTCGCGGGAGACATCGCAGAATTTTGTTGGCAATAAATACAGCAGAACTTTCATTCTTACTCATTAAAATGAGCATGATGACTGACGAAATAAATGTATATGATGTAGTTTAAATAAACCACTGTTGTCATACAGTTAACAGGCCTGCATTGTAGCACATAAATTCAATATAAAGTGTTTCCCCTATATGTGTGTCTATCTATTTAGCCAACAGCAGAAAATAACAGAATATCCAAACGTTTTCAGTAGGCTGGCCTACCATTGTTGCAGAAATCACATATAAGAAGGTATCCCTTCGATTTCTGTTCATTTTTGCATATTCCAACATAAGGAAGCACCATGAGACTCCCGTCAAAATCGTCATGAGGAGATTCCTCCCAAATGGCCCTATCACTTCTTTGAACTGACGTCATGAGGGCGTGTTTCAGCTCGTGGAAGGCAACTGCAAGATCTGTCTGCAGGCTAAGACTCCTGCAATATTTTAAGGTCATGTGACATGGTGTCATGGTGGTAAGTCCCTCCCCGGCTGACAGAAGTCGGACAGGATTTCTAACCAGTAAGCATTGTGTCCATCCCAGTATGCATTGTGTTCAACCCAGCATGCATCACATCAAGTCAGATCTGCCTCAAGTCGAACAAGCCTATTAGTAGCAGCCTACGACCGGTAGACATGTCGGCACTGTGCAGGACGTAGGTGAGCACGTTTGCTATGTTAATTTGCATATAGTGGTGTCCCAATTCATAGGGAAAGATCCACTTCCCTTGTCGAGGGGGCTTTGATGTTGAGGGCAATCAAAAGCAAATGGAAGTTTTAAGGGGGGGAGAAATGGGACGGTGATTATTTGTTATGTAGCGTCGGTGATGTTCATGTCTAACGTTGAATGAGTGTCTCCCAGAATGCAGTGCGAGTGAATGCTAGAATGTGTAATGTCGGTTATAATAGTTGTAGTTACGTTTAGCATGTTGTGTATTTGTTAGCGTGTTAGTTTCTTTGGTTGTACCTCATGTGTTTATTCTCGTGTTGATGTGTGTGGTAAACCCTTATTGTGTGTTACATGTGCGGCTGAGACTACCCCTGTGTATGTAGTTATCCTAGTATGTCTGTGTACGTATGAGTCTTCCTGTTCCAATAAACGGCTGTCCTGGCCAAAGGTGAATGTTGTCTGAGGGTGAGATCGCTACATTGGTGTCAGAAGTGGGATGGGCCCCTCCCGGGGCACGAAGATCTACGCCAGATCAAGATGGAGAAGAAGGCCGATGACCAGACCAGCAAAATGGCGGCGAACCTCAGCAGATGTTCCAATGGTCCTTTTAAGGATTAGCCAGCTCGCCACTGCGGAGGATGGAGGACCTTCCGGCCCGGCGCACAGGGGCGCAGCTACCCATTTTTGAGTGGTATGCAACAACAATATTGGCGCCCCCCCCCCCCCAAAAAAAAACAAAACACAAATAACTAAAGCAAAACAAAAGGCCAATAATTTACACCATTACTGTGCATTAGTGTCTATTGAATATGTTTTTAAAGAAATGCTGCCAATTTGATGTTTAACTTGATATTATACTTGATAAGTATTGATAAATGGTGCATTGCCACTTTAAGAGAGTCTAAACGGTTCTCATAACATCCTTTTGCCAGCTGTTGCTCACAATGGATAAGGCTGATAGGCACTCTAGCCTTGTTTGTTTGCACCACATTGACAACACAATATTAAGTTATTACAAGGAGCCTTCATTGTTAGGATATGGAAACATGTAATGAGTTGCTGCTAGCATGACATTTCTGTTTGCAGTTGGCCATTAAAAGTGCAGTATGAGCATGGTAGCCACCTAGCTATCTGAATGGAATAGGCTATGTTTCAATCGGCATTATGCTTAACAAACGCTAGTTAGTCTGTTAACATTCATATTTGCAAGCCTCCAAGTACAGACGTCATCACTTTAAATCCTACCTGTTGCCTTTCACTGTCCACTTATTTAACTGCTGTTGCATCCCTTGACATGCCATCTCCTTTTCCCTCTTTCTTTTTCTATTTTTAGTCGTCAACAGCTTTTTTTGCTGTATCCATCTTTTTTCCATAGACGGCAACTCACTACTCGTAGGCCTACTGCTCGCCCAGCGTTCACGGCGCCCCCACTCCCTCTTCTATGTCAAAATTCTATGATGGAATCTTATGAGATAGGGCGCCTACTCTAGCCTGTTAGTCCTCTAAAATGTTATAGAACATTTTTACCATCGCTTTGGCGCCCCCATGGAGCTGCGCCCCTATGCGCCGCATATAGCGCATACCCACTTTTTGCGCCACTGCCGGCGCGGGACCTGTGCAGGCGACCAGCGGGACCAGCCCTGCACAGCCGACGAGTGCTGCCAGCGCTGGAGGAAGCCGCCCCGGCTGATGTCGCGGAAGTGTCCGCGGCTGGCAAGAAGTTCCCGGCTCGACGCCGATGCTGCCGTCATCCGAGGATCTCATCCATAGAGAGTGCGAACTCTCTGACGACCTTGGAACACGACCACTGTAACTGGACCTTGCTGAAGATTAATTGAATACCCCTGGTGTATATAATCAAGCACCTAGATCATGACTGCATTGAGCTTGATTAATGAACCTGTGGCAAGGGACCTGATGAAACCCATGAATAGGCTACAGCTGTCGGCTACTTTGCCTCTTCCTGTTTGGTGTTGGAGCGAGGTCACTATTGGTTTTTACATTGTTCACGATTGGCACCTTAAAGCAACACCAAAGAACTTTTCCTCTGTCGCACGCACTATTTGTTTATCCAGCACCGGCTTTGCAAATAACAATGTCCACAGACAAGGTACAGTAGAATATGTTGCATGATTTTATGAAAGTAAGATGATCAGATGTAAGTAAAATTTGTAGTTTCTCATGTCTCATTCCATCGAACTACAGATTCGCTACCCGATCCGGCAAACTTACATAGTGCGGTTATAGCCGATAGAGGGCCGTGAAGCGAATGCAGAAAGTGCCGTTCACCCTGTTACGAGTTGATGAACTACCGAAACGATTTTGGAAACATTATTTTAAGGTACAAAAAACTCTTTGGTGTTGCTTTAAGCTAAACGATCTAGGTGACGGGAGCACACTGTGACTCCAGTACAACTCCCATGATTTCTGTCAGACTTTGGAAATTTAGTCGCCAACTGTTAAATCACACCAAAATCGTACAATGTAAGACCGGCTTAAAGGAGAATTCCGGTGTGACATTGACCTAAAGTGTATTGAAACATGATACCGAGTGTGAACGTATGTCTCATAGCCCATCTCGGCTTGTCCCCTGCACTCCAAAATCTGGCGCTAGTTAGCCGATGCTACCAACAGCTTTTTCAATTGTGGTGCTTCTGCATCTGGCTAGCCATGCAAATAAATAACTGTTTTACACCATTTACGAGGCTCAATGTATCTCCACACTTAATTGGTAGACTTCCGAGGGCCCTGACATTTAAAACGAGACATTGAGAACTTTGAAAAAGCACTGGTAGTTTACTTACAAGACGATTTATACAGACAGTATCTTCACGAAGTTTAGCGTTTGCAGCCATCTTGAATTTAGTCATGATAAGTCGAGCTACGAGTAAGAATGAACAGGTATGATAAGGGATCAGATTCCAAAAATAATTCAGTGGAAATGCATGGATTCGAGTTGCTGCTACTGGAAGAAACTGGAATCCATGCATTTCCACTGAATTATTTTAATAATTCAAGATGGCTGCAAACGCTAAACTTCGTGAAGATACTGTCTGTATAAATCGTCTTGTAAGTAAACTACCAGTGCTTTTTCAAAGTTCTCAATGTCTCGTTTTAAATGTCAGGGCCCTCGGAAGTCTACCAATCAAGTGTGGAGATACATTGAGCCTCGTAAATGGTGTAAAACAGTATTACGTTTTTAGCTTTTTTTAAAAAAAATTACGAAACTAGACACTCTAACACACCTTATATGTGATTTTGGGAACTCTGTGATGAATGGAAATGAAATATATGACGATCGAAAACTCATGAAAACACACAATCTGGACATTTTATCATAACTCGGTTGCCGCTTTGGGTCGAATCAGTGACGCATGCACGTCAGGTCAAAACCAGGCCATTTTCGTGGGTCTATCACTAGGTGGCAGTCTCGCTAGGTCTCGCTGATCACTTCCCGGAAAGTTTGCACAAGTAAGTAACAGGCAACACTTCATATTTCATGAAAGACGTTATATCTCCATTTCTAGAAAAAAACTGCGATTTTGATGAAAACTAGCCACTGTTTAGCTTGGGATGTCTCAGGAACAGAGGCGTGTAGTAGAAATACACGGTTTGCACCCACCGAGAGCTTAAAGTCTCACCTTTTAATCGAGCCATTGTATGTGTTCATAGCTATAAAACACAGAATATGCTGGCTTTACAAAAATCATCAACAATGGTCTAGATCAGGGGTTCCCAAACTTTTCCACAACAAGGCCCCCCAAATACCACTAGGTTCTGGCCAAGGACCCCCTTGATGTGTTATTAAACCCATCGACAATACTACGGCAAATGTAAAAATACATTAAGCTAACCCTAATAATTATTTTAGCCACAAGCACTTCGCGATGGAGCATACAGTGTGTAAAAATTGCATTTGGGGTTTTCTGCTATCTGTATATGAGAGCTATCACTCTACTATTATTCCCATTATCATGGAAAATATAATGTTCAGATATGCGACAAATTATTATAATGGCATTGTATAACAACCAATCATAGTAATAGGTATATTTAAAATTTTTCAAATGTATTTATTTGTTGCGTTTATTTTTCCTTCCAACTTGCTGAGGCCCCCCTGGCACCCCCTCGCGGCCCCCCAGGGGGCCCCGGCCCCCACTTTGAAAACCACTGGTCTAGATTAGGGGTGGGCAACTAATTTCCCCAAGGGGCCACATGACAAACTGGGACTGTTGAGGAGGGCCGGACCCAAAATACCGAACTCAAGTCTGAACTCAATTCTGTTCAATTCTATTCTGTTCTTGTATATCATATGGTTTTGTTTACTAGTCGTAAGAACAGATGAAAATGTGAGGGAGACAAAGGAAAAACAGCAATATTTAATCTATGTCCAGTATTTAATCCTCATTCTCGAAAATTATTTTTTGACATTTGACATTTTTTTCAGTTTTCAAAGACTGATATAAAAAAGTACTACAATATCTATATAATTAGGCTAGGTCATGAAAATGTGAAGGAGTCAGTACAACCGATAGGCCTGTGCCACCATTTCATCAACACTCAGCAATATTTCATCATTAAATCATTACCATCATTAAATTAACTCTATGCAGAATTAGACTACGAAAATGTGGAGCAGACAATAGTAGGCTGTCATTAGTTAATCAACATGCACAAAGACAACTATTTTAAAAATGTAGGCTATGTTTTTGCTTTAACTTTATGCACATAACTGTGATTGGTCAACTCGCTCTTGTCAGGTGGCTTCAAGCAACATGTGGGTAGTAGCATCATACTAGTTCGCTAACATAAGCTTTGCAAATAAACTCAGACATATTTTGGTTACAATTACGGGGTTATCCGATTGTAAACTGTCTATCTGCCAGTAACGTTTTGAAATGAACACTTCATATCGCCAACGAGCAGCAGTAGGAGTTCGTTCTAACAACCTTTGCGGTGGTGAGCAACGCAGACATAAGAGACACAAAACTTTGAAAGGTTTACGCCGACGTAAAGGCAACTGCATTGTGTCGACGCAGAAGCATAAATTCTATTCACCAGCACATCAGTGAGGGTGTTTACGTCGTATGCATCCACGCACAAATGTATGGGCGTACAAATAGCAGTCGCTTTCAAAATAAAAACAACGATATTGATATGCATTATCTCTATGCTAGGCTCTTGACTATTGTTCTTTCACGGACCTTACGCGGGCCGGTCAGGGAAAGCCCACGGGCCGGATGTGGCCCGCGGGCCGTATGTTGCCCATGTATGGTCTAGATTGCTGGCACTCTAGGACAAAGCTCCCGAAAACAGCTTGGCATTCAATGAGTTAAATGGCTCTTCGCTCTGCAGTGTTTCCCACAGAATTGGATTCAATTTGTGGCGGTAGCTGACTTTGACAACGGGGGGGGGGGGGGGGGGGGGTATTAAGATCGTCTTGGTCGTGTATAGGTCTAATTAAGTGCCTGTCACTTTAAGACGTTTGAGGGAACCCTTGCAATTGTAACACAGTTGAAAGGCTGCTGATGTGTGGATGCAATTCATAACGTTTTCTACATAGTTAAAATAAAGGTTCGTACTTCTCCTTGGGACAAGTACTTTTGAATTTTGGAAAACACTTTTCCATTTACATCGGGATTTTGCAAACATTCAGTGTCAGAGTCAATAAAATGAGCCCTTCAACGAAATTGACAAGCAGCTTAGAAGTAGGCTAAGCATACTAAATTCGACATCCAAACAGTATTCTAACGTTAGCTTTGAGATACTGCTTGATTTCATAACTTAGTTTAGTCTCTTCAATGTAGCCTACTATGCTGTGATAAGACCTTAGCAGAGTTCACTTCAATGCAGCAGTTTTGAACAAATTTGCCAGACGTCTTCTATGCAATGCTTCTATGTGGCAACAACAATCCTTCAACAATCGTGAATATTTTGTTAAATGCACATGCAGAGGAGTGGGGCAGCAGGCTACGAGAGAGAGCGGGGCGGGGCAAGGAAAGGCTGCATGCGTAAAAAGCGCAGCTCAATGGCAAATTGCCAATGTAAGGATTTGACCTTATATTTAATTTAAATGAAATGAAATTAAACATAGAATATTCATCTGTGGCGGCCGATTTTTATTTCGTGGCGCCCCGCCACAGATTAGTCGATGTATGGGAAACACTGCTCTGCCATTCCATCTGCTGCCCCTGTGAAGCACAAAAGAATAGGTGAGTATCCAAGCAATGAATGTAGTAGGCAATGTCAATGGGCCTCATTCACCACATCTGCTTAAAAGTTTTCGTAGGACCTTGTTAAGAGCGGTTAAGAAAATTCGGTAACACTTTACTTGACAGGTGAGTTCATAACACATTCATAGCAGCTGTCATAAACTACACATAAAGCATTCATGACTGTTTCATGAGACATGACTCAACATTCATACCAAACCTTTTATGAATGTGGAAGACAGAATGACGACAACTTGTCAAAATAAAAGTCCAACAATCGGATGCTTGTCGAAGTCTTGCAGCTCAGTCTGTGTTTCTGACACCTTAAGGTCCAATGCTGGCACCTTTTAACGGGAGGTGGTTCTGAGGAGTTGGAGAGCCTGTCTTTGGTTCTCCTCCAAAGACTCCACCTTCCTCAAAAGAACCTCTAACATGGCTATAAATAGTCCCAGTCCCAGTATGAAGTTTGGCTTTAGTACATCAAAGCGTTGCTGAGATATGAGCTCACATCATGTTTGGCAGCTTTTCTGCAAAACTGGATTGTCTGTATTGAGTGAACCCTTTCGAATATCGAAACCCACTGGTGGTGCTACAGTGCTTGCAAACATGAAATTTTGTAAAATGAATCATGGGATTGTCCCCAATCAGTGAAACAAATTTCACAACTTTTTACCAGATGGTTCTATAGCTGCCACAGATTCCCTTGGCAGAAGAAAGTATAATAATAAGAAAACATAGACACCATAGACCTTCGGTGCTAGGCCTGAAGGTATAACAACTATTACCATGCAAGTTCTTTGCCCACACAGGCATCTGTTCAGTCCTGTCACCTGGCGAACAAAGTTTCATTTCAGAACAAATGATTGAACGTTCATAATGAAATTATTGAATGTTGACAATAATTTCAGCTTCGAGTTATTTCTGGACATTCTCTAAATGTTTTTTATTTGTACCCACCGGGCTGCGAGCTGTTGTCCACATGATCATGCACGGAATCTAGGGATGTAAGAGTTCAAGTCATGTCATAGATTTTTTTTTTATTTGTCTTTTAACTTTCATTCCCATGCAGCACCTTACCATCACACAGGGGCAGGGAACTTGATTGTGATGGTGGTAGAGAACAGGAAGTCTCTGTACAGTATGAAATGAAACAGTTCAAGTCATGTTATTAATTAAAAGCATAGGCATGTCATCAAAAAAATATCATTAGTATTGTTTGTGTCATGATTTTTCAGCCACATTTTGATACATTTATTTATTTATTTATGTATTTATTTATTTTTTGACACGTTATGAAATCATATTTCAATAACGCTCTAGAGGGTTACAAAATTTGACACCTGGACTGATCTGAACACTGAATATACATATACACATACAAATTGTATAATAATATACAATATTACAACCCCAAACAAAAAAAGTTGGGGCATGTTAAAATGCAAATAGAAATACAATGGGACAATATACAAATCTCATAAACCCATATTTTTGTGCAAAAATGACAACTTTTCAACTTGATGTCAGCAACATGTTTCAAAAGAACTATACTGTAGGTTCAACTATCAACTATAGCTGATTTTGTGACATATACATACTAATAGACAGTTATTTGTGATCACTAGACAATATCTAACCTTTTGTTGTTGTGTCCAGTGTGGCACGGATGCGTGGAACTGGCCCTTGAATAGATAATGCATATTTTGGCTTCTTAATGCAGCGCCTCTGTATTTCCGCCTACGTCTCGACGCCTGACTTATATTCCGCCCGCTTGCTCCACCTTACGGCCTTCTCCCAGTCGTCTAGGCACAACATAATAATGACAAGGTTGAAGAAAAATTGAAATGGAAATTTACAGTTACAATTCTACCATTTTATTTTCAATGTGTTGCTTTTCAGTACATCACAAACATTGATTACCAACTTAGGGATGTGAATATCTGGTAAAAATGGCATTCGACAATCGAGGAGCATAAGTAGAATATCGTTCGAAAATCAGATGGGGGGGGAAAAACGCACACTCACAATGACAGAAAGGGAGGCCAATTTCATCTTTAGCAATTTGTCATCAAACAAACTATTAATTGAACAAGCAACATTTGTTTTACATAGTAGGACTATGGTAGGCTACTCCGAAGAGCGTGACTCATCCTTATTACAATAGTGCAGTATACCTATTGATGCAAATATTCTGATTTGCCGACTGATCCACAGATCCGGATTAGGCATTTCTTGGGCCTTTGCCCTTTTGGTCTGATGGGTGGGTGGCCAATAACTGTACTTCTCCTAAAATGAAGTCCTTTACCTTGTAGAAATTGAATAGAATTGGACACATGACTAAACAGATATTAAATGTATACTTACCCCTTTTTGAAGGTAGGTCCAACACTGGGCCACTATCCCGACCAGCCCCTCTTGGATAAATTCTACCACGTCATACACCCTACAATGAAGAGCAGAGGTAACTTAATTCAGTGTGTGCAAATAGCAATGATCACTGTTGATTACAAATCACTGTTGATTACAAACATGATAACATACTGTAAAATCATGAAGAATGGCCATGAAAAGTATCTTGTTTTCCCCAACTGGAATCTTTATTGCACTCTGTTGCAGTTGGTGTTTTGGGATCCACCTCAGAGTGGAGTGGCTTAGTCTAAACTTCATAACTCCATTTAGTGTCAAGTCACATGGGTGTAAAAACAGGGGTTCTGGCTTTCTCACAACACGACACAAATAGCTTCCGTCTGTCTCCTCCATGACCTCACAACACTGATGGTTATCGAGAATGAAGGCAGAGTTTCTGCCCTGTCGCCGTTCCCTCGTTGGCTGCAGTCGCCGCTCCTCAATCCTTTTCACAACTTGGGATATAGGGCTTCTCCCACTCCTTACCATCCTCTTCAAAGTCTGCAGGTAGTTTTCGAATCTGAATGCACTGCAGTATGGGGCGCCAAATGTTACGAACGAAACCATGTTACATCGTAACGCCTTTTGTCCACGGAATGCACAAATTGGTTTGCATTGTGTCCACGAAACACTGAAGAGAGCACATCATTTCGTGGACGAAATTGACTGGTGGCCTTTTCCTTTCGTGGACATAATGCTGAATGCAGTATTCACTGTCATAGACGAAATGTTTGGTCAAAAGTAATTCTGTCTACGTAAATACGGAATGCACCTACACGCATCATTCTGTGCATCCTATTTCAATTTCGTCCACAGAATTATTGTTTTGTGTTACAGAAGGCATTCCGTCAACGCAATAGTAACTTAACAACTTACGAAATGCATTCAGTGACATATTTAGATGATGTGTTAGTATTTAGCTCCAGCTTTGAACAACACATCCAGAATGTGAGGCAGGTACTGTGACGGCAAAGAGAGTGTGGTATAAAACTGAGGCCGAAAAAATGTGACTTTCAAAAGTGAGGTCTGTTATGTGGGTCAGAGGGATACAAGATATATCCCAAAGAGGTGGAAGCAGTTCAAGCACTGAAGCATGAGACACCAACCACTGTGCGAGAGGTGAGAAAGCTGATGGGTTTCCTCAGTTACTATAGATCCTATATACCAGACTTCTCCAGGATAGCCAAACCTCTTTACGAACTGTTAGCAAAGCCTAAGTCTGAACACACGCAAAGCCAAAAGAGAAAGAATGTGAGCTGTAAGTCTGCTCAGTTGCCACCATCCCATCCTGTCCAGTGGACAATGATTCACAAAGAAATACTGAACAGAATGGTAGATCAGCTGACAAATCCACCAGTGATGGCATATCCGGACTTGGAGAAACCCTTTGTACTTCACGTGGATGCCTCAGAAGAGGGCTTAGGTGCAGTTTTGTACTAGCGTCAAGAGGGTGTTCTTAGGGTCATTGCCTATCGGTTCACGGACATTGTCATTGGCAGAAAAGAATTACAAGCTACATTCTGGCAAATTAGAATTCCTGGCACTAAAATGGGCCATCACAGAACGTTTTCGTGACTACCTGTTCCATGCACCTGACTTTGTTGTATATAGTGACAATAATCCCCTGACCTATGTCACAAGGTCAGCAAAGCTCAATGCAGCAGGACACCGCTGGGTGGCAGAGCTGGCAGATTATAGATTCACATTGAAGTATAGACCCGGAACAGCAAACAGAGATGCGGATTTCTTGTCACGAAGACAAAAGCCCATTGAAGAGATCATGCAAGAGTGTACAGAGGAAAGCCCTCAGGAAAGTCAAGTCAAGTCAAGTCGGCTTTTATTGTCAATTTCTTTACATGCACTGGTCATACAAAGAATAGAAATTTCGTTTCTTACTTTCCCATGCAGACATAGACATACTTTAAATACAGACATAGACATACTTTAGACATAGACATAGCCATAGACAATAAACATTAAATGAAAGTGTGAGACTGAAATATAGAACATATATCAAAATATAGAAATATAGGACATATATCAAAAAAATAGAGGTAGTTGTGTGGTATATTTACATAGTCATAACAGTTACATGAAGTTTAAACTTGTGCTTGTGTGACCTGTATATTTACATTGATATGCAGTAATTTCAAATATATCAGGCTTGATGTGAAGCAGCAACACGTTAGGCTGCGCAGTCACAGTGCAGTGTTGGGGGGGTGGGGGGTGGGTTAGGGTAGACAGGTTCCTAGGTTCCTGGCTGGCTGGTGGGTGGGGGGGGCTGTCAGTGATGGGAGAGTGGGTAGATTGTTCAGCATCCTGATTGCTTGGTGGATGAAGCTACTTGCAAGTCTGGTGGTGCGGGAGCGGAGGCTCCTGTACCTCTTTCCAGAGGGCAGGAGGCTGAACAAGTCAAGTCAAGTCAGTTTTATTTGTATAGCGCATTTAACGTGCACAGAGTGCAACCCAAAGCGCAAAGACATAGACTAACAAAGACAATAGCGGACGGAGCGGCGTAGTCGCCAGCGTACCCGTGACACCAAGACATAGAACTACATTTAAGAAATAACAAACGCAAAAGATGCCGGACGGAGCGGCGTAGTCGCCAGCGTACCCGTGACACCAAGACATACAACAAAAAAATTAATAAATAAAATAAATAAAAATTAAAAATAAAATTAGTCCAATTTCCAACCGGCTGAAAATGTCCAAGGGCAATGATGACTCGCGTGAAACTTCGCACAGCTGTGTCTCCACAACCGATGCATGCAACGCCAACAAAGTTCTTTACACTCACTGGCAGTCTGGAAGCATAACAGTCCGAAGTCACTGGAAGCATAACAGTCCAAGTCATGGGCGATCTTGTAGATCAGCAACCGGATGGACTTTTAACAGCGACCGTTTGTTGGTCCGTAATGCAGAGTTCTTCAACGACGTTAGTCTGCTCAATCCAGACTCCAGGCAGTTGGCATATGGCAGCTCACTGGTCAGAAACAGCTCGGCGGCCTCAGTAGATCTTTCTCAGAGTAGCTCCAGCTGTTGTCCCGAGAAATCCCCTTGACCAGACAGTGAAGTGCAGCACCGGCTCACAGATGGATGGGAAGGATGTAAGAGGCCCAGGGCAAAAGCTAGCCATAGCAAGCTCCCAACGGACAGACGTTAACAACATCAGCCGACTTGAAAGCAGTAAAAAGAGAATAACACGAAAACTATCAAAAATAACGTAAATAAAGAGAGAAAACATTTAACTAGACAAATCAATACAAAAAACAAACGTGACATTACATAAAATTACGAACATTACATAAAAACAAACAAAAACATGATGCCAGACGGAGCGGCGTGTCTCGCCAGCGTCCCCGTAACCTAGCAACACAGTTGTGTGCAGGGTGGGTTGTGTCCTTGACCATCATTATCGCTTTGCGGGTGAGGCGGGTGGTGTAAATGTCCTGCAGGGAGGGGAGTGGTGCTCCAATGATCCTCTTAGCTGTGTTAACAATGCGCTGGAGGGTCTTCCTGTTCTGATCTGTGCAGCTTCCGCCCCACACTGTGATGCTGCTGGACACGATGCTCTCGATGGTCCCTCTGTAGAATGTAGTCATGACGGGAGGCGTGGCACTTGCCTTCTTCAATTTGCGCAAGAAGTAGAGGCGCTGCTGGGCTTTCTTCGCCAGTGATGCTGTGTTGGTGGTCCAGGAGAGGTCGTCGCTGATGTGCACCCCCAGAAATTTTGTGGAGGAAGCTATTGAATGCATCGGAAAAGCTCTGGAAAGAGATAAAACCCAAAATGTTGATTGGATCTCTGTTGTCACATGTAACATTGATGCACTGCCAGAGGGGTGTAACATCTCAGAGCCAATCTTGCAATGGAAGACATCAGAGTTGCCCAGAGTGCAGACTTAGTCATTAGCAGAGCTCTGGCTTTGAAAAGAACACATGCATTCTTGAAACATAAAGACAAGCTGGCAGAAAGTGAAGCAGTGAGACAACTTCTCCGAGAGTGGCCCAGTCTAAAGATTGATGGAGATGGCATACTCAGAAGAGAGACTGCAGCGAGAAAGCAGTTAGTTGTTCCTGAGTCCCTGACGCCTGTTGTGTACAAGCATCTCCATGAGGAAATGGGACACTTAGGTGCTGATCGAATGGTGGCTCTCGCGCGAGAACGGTTCTTCTGGCCAAAAATGAGACAGGAAATGGAACACTACGTTACCCAGGTGTGTCGCTGCATAAAAAGGAAAAAACCTAACAGAATAATCAGGACACCTATCCAGAGCATTGAGACCTCTGCACCGTTTGAGATGATCTCTATTGACTACCTACACTTGGACAAGTGTAAAGGAGGTGAGGAGTATATACTTGTAGTTGTGGATCATTTTACCAAATATGCACAGGCCTACGCAACGAAAGACTAGTCTGGGAAGACTGCGGCCAGAAAACTCTTTGATGATTTTATTATGAGTTTTGGTTTCCCATCCAAGATACATCACGATCAGGGAAAAGAGTTTAAAAATACTCTCTTTCGCAAGCTACAAGACTACTGTGGTATTCGCCATTCACGCACCTCCCTATATCAACCCTCAAGCTAATCCTGCAGAGCGCTTCAACAGAACGCTACTGGGTATGTTGTGCACGCTTGAAGAGTCTCAGAAGTCAAGATGGAAAGAACACCTAAACAAAGTGGTCCATGCCTATAACTCAACTGTGCACAAAGCGATGGGATTCTCTCCATTCTTCCTTCTCTTCGGTCATGAGCCAACTTTACCAGTCGACCTAATGTTCCCCAAGAAAGGAGGAGAAAGGAAGCAGTCACAGACTGGTTATGCCGAGGAGTGGAGAGAAGTCATGCAAGAAGCCTATGCTATTGCGATGCAAAACATGAAGAAAAGTGCAAAGAGAGGACAGAAAAACTACAATCAGCGCACATGGAGTTCTGTTCTGGAGCCAGGTGATCATGTTCTGGTGAGAAACCTCACGCCCAGAGGCGGTACTGGAAACCTGCGTAGCCACTGGGAAGACATGATTCATGTTGTCAAGGGAAGAAAAGGCCCCGATAGTCCAGTGTACGTGATTGAACCATTACAAGGACCAGGGAGAAGACGTGTGTTACATCGTAACCTACTTCTACCATGCCCTTACCTGGTTGAAGAGCCAGAAGGTCATGAACCCAACCTGGAAGAGAAAAACAACAGAAGAAAAGCAAAACAGACAGTAAGAAGGGATCATACAGCCAGACATGATACTTACCGAACAGACACAGACAGTTCCAGTGAAGAAGAGTGTCGTTTCTGGACAGCAGTGAGACATGCTGAGGCTCCTCTGAATGCAGAAGCAGAAGAGTTCTGTCCGAGAACAGAGACACCCCAAGACAGGCCTGTGAGGGCACTTGTACCGGAGTTGCAGTCTGAGGAGGAGCCTGTTGAGGAAAGACATACCTTGGAGAGGGAGATTGATGTTCCAGCTGTTGAATCGGAGTATGAGCAAAGTGATACCGAGACATGGAGAGATCGGCCAAGGAGAGCTAGGCAGCCCAGGCGTGTCTACACCTATGACCAGCTAGGCCAGCCAACCTTTCAACAGCTGAAGACCTGCCATGTTGGTTTGAAGACGTCCACAGGAACTGCCTGTGACCTCTCTACCAGATCATCATTTGTGTATCCTTTTTATCATGAATAGATATAAAAAACACAGAGAAAATCTTATTCATTAGTTTGGATTTAATGTTTATCCATTACAAGTTACAGTTCATGGTAGTAGCTAAGTCATAATACAGAACAGGTAATCTGGATAGTTATTTAAGGCGAGACACGGCAGGTGAAAACATCGTTTTTTCATGCACTGGTCAATTTCGAAATTTTGAGCTAGTCTGTTACCTTAGCATGTATTCTATCACACTACTACAACAAAAAAGTCCGATTTACACATTTAGGTGTTTATTTCATTATATTGTGTCTACTCGCGCCTGTATATTTATCCTAAATTTAGCAAAAGTTAGCATTCTAACCTTGCATGCACTCCCGCGACTGTGACCCAAAACATATCGTGTGTAGTACCGTTGGAAAGCTCTGTTTTTCCTGTATCACGCTATGTGATCCATATATGGACACTTCCTTTGTATCAGCAACCAATCGCGAAAGTTCAAAGACGAGTCTAGGCTGAGAACGGAATCTCATTGGCTGTCTTTCAAGGCTGTTTTCTCAAAACGAGTTTCCGCTCCCACTCTGAGCAAGGAAACTCCACTTCAGAAGCACTTACATACACCAAACTTTCTAGACTTATGCCTAACTATATTTCGAAGATATTTACAGGGGTTTGTTGATATATTATTTCTAGCCTGACTTGCATGACATTTTATGCCTAAAAACATGGCAAAAATCGATTTTTTTAGGGCTATTGACATTATATTCTGATTTACAGGATAACTAAAGTAGATATTCATTAATCCCTCTGTAATTTTTTTAATCTATTATCTGAACACAATGAAAACATCATTTTGAACCTGGCTGTATCCAATGCTCAGGTTTCTTGTTTTAAAATGTATGCAAATTAGCGCATATTTAATGAGAATGCCTAATTTGCATATGTAAACATTACATTACAGAAAACTTGTAATACATTTTTTTCTCATATTAATGTCAGTAATCAACTGGGTAAGTTTCATAGTGATATCTGCTTGGTAAAAATTTTACCCTATTCACCTGTAGTGTCTCGCCTTAAGTAATAAGTACAGAAATAAGTTATTATCTTAGTATATGGGAGTTGAGACAGTAGTGTAATATACAAACAGTAGTTACAGGCACAGTTGTGTGTACACTTAGAGATTACAAAATGCATGGCGTTGAAATATGTAGACACATAAGTTGGGTGTATACGGTATTTTCCTTGTCCCTTTGTGAAGATTGGGGGGCCCACCAATACTTCAATGGATTATTCACCCTTTGATACTAATGGACAATGGACACTTAATCTTGTATTGTTGCCATGAGAGACTTTCCAAAGAAAAAAAGAATACTGAGAGATAATATGTTATAACCACCCTGTAATGTATGATGTGTGTGAAAATACTTACCTGTTTACTTACCTTCCACCATGTGTTCCGTTGTGGAGACATTGTTGATTAATATTGTGAAGAAAATGTTTGGGACACATTTTTTTTAGTGGGAGAGGGTGTTGCGACCTAGAAGTATTATTTTATAATTTCATAATTTCCTAGAATAGGGATATGCTTAGATTCTGTAGGGGAAATAATTGTAATTTCATTTTATAATTATTCTGAAATAATTCTGTTAATTCTATGATTTGTGTTACTGAAAGGTAAAAGTTCAGTTACGATGATGTCATCAGCCAGCGCAGTAGCCTAGTAGAGAGCTGAGCCAAGTAAAAAAAATGTGGGCTATGTTGCTGCAATTAGAACATTGAGAAGATTTTGTGTTGCTTCGTGTAAAGATATACTTCCAACAGAACTGGCAAAATAAAGTTGATAAAGAGAAGACGGAGTCTGTCTTAAGAGTGCAACATATACTATTTTTTGCTATATTGCAATTGGATTGGGTAGTCCTGGACATGGGTTTCTGTATTGCTATGAGATTCATTATTGTTTTATTATTTTTTATTATTATTTTGTTGTTTATATTTGTTGATGGTGTGGGGATGACCCTTGTAAACAGATGTAGGTAACTGAATTGTCAGGATCTGGCCCGGACTGCTAAGTTTGTACCACCCTGGTGGCCATTTTGTGTACTGTCCTGTGTTTGTTTTTGCCTGTTCCCCATGTGCTTTGTGTTACCTGCCTGTCAACTGTCTTTGTCTCCGCCCCATCTCCTTATTTGGTCTATGCTTCCTGTCTTGTTTGTTTTCCCTCCATTTCTGCCTCCTCACCTGTTCCCTGTTATTGTCTCGTTTGGTTTCATCCAGTCCTCTGTCTTTCTGTTAATTGGTATGTGTATTTCTACCCTCCTGTTTCTCTGTTCCTTGTCGGATCGTCTCTCTGTTTGTCTTGTCAAAGCCCCGTTGTAAGTAAGCCTTTTATTGTTAAGTTTGTGTAAAAATTAATTGTTTTTGTCCGTAACTCTGCCTGGTGGAGTCTTGCATTTGGGTCCTCCTGCACAACCCTGACACTGAATATGTATAAGTTTATATCCCTCTACTCTCTGTGCAAAGTAAGTGTTTTATAATGTTGACAGGCTGTAGATCTGTTAGCCATGGTTTGTTTAAATGTTTAAATATGTATCAGTGTGACTAGTTTTCTATGTGACCTGTCCCACCTCTTTGTATGACGTTCAGATGGGATGTTAGAATAATTGGACTCCACCCAGCCCCCTACAATGGCTATATATACCCTTACCCTGCATCTGTTCAGGTTTACACCTGACGAAGACCGAAACGTTGTGTATCACCCACCATTAAACTGGGAGCTTTAGACACAGTGTGCGGATATCTTTTCTTTGGTTTTACTTAGTATTCCTAGTATCTAGCACCTGTAGAATCAATATAGATGTGCGTACACCTCTACACTTCAGTTAAATCAGAAGGAATGCCACAGAGACAGGCATAGAGGGGTGGGTACACTCAGTCCTTTTAGGCAAGTCCCCCCACTCGGCGGCCATCTTGAAACATACTGTGGGCAGTTATCAGGCAGCTATTTTCCTATTCAAGTGAATGGGGAGGCATACAGGAATGGGTAGAATATGTGTAGACAACGGAACTAACCACACTAATTTCTATGGAGGAATCTGAGTGCCCCCCACCCCAACCTACAGTACTAGGATGTCCAGTAGGGGCAGATAAGCATGAGGATAGGATCATTGGCAACGATTCCTCCTGGAACAGTAGTGTTGGTAGGACGGTTGTGACCTTTACCAAACACATTTTTATGTCATGCTTTTGAGGTACTGTAGAGGCGGATAGCAGGCAACCATCCGTAAAATATGCCAATACACAATTACTCCTATAACCCCCCCAACCCAACCTACTGGGATGTCCAGTTGGGGCAGATAAGCATGAGGATAGGATTATTGGCATAGATTCCTCAGCTCTGCTGGGCAAGTGTTATTGTGGGAGCGAGGCAACCCCTGATGAGTATTAGAAGGAGCCGTGAGGAGATGCAGACGGCGTGGAGGACCGGAGACGAGGCCTCCGGTCAGCTCTACTCCTCTATTTTTCCACCATTTCTTATCAGTCTCTCTTCTTTCTGTCCTTTGCTTTTGCTCCCCTCCCCCTCTCTCTTACACACTTTCTCTTTCACACACACACATTTTCTCTATTTGTGAAATTATGTTTTGCCTTGTGAAGGCTCTGCTTCAAAAAAGTTGTGCGGAATGACTGGAGGATTGATATGTCCCATTTACCAAGTAGAAAAAGTATGTCTCTGTTACGGGCAGGCCAAGGCACAGCATCCAAGCTAAGCTTTGTGTCTAGGGCATATTATATTCTTCTTAGCTGAAGCCTCGGACCACCACGCAACGTTAACGCCAAAAAAAACCCCCAAAACGTTACCTTACACACTGGCCCTACGTGGTGTACAGACGTGGAAGTAAGACCTAGGTGAGTGGTTGCGAATGTGTGCGTGTCAGCTTCGGAAGAGCTCCAGCGAGAGGTCACTTACCTGTGGCTCTCGCTGACCCGGTATAGCTCTCGGCACACCTCACGAATAGTCCAAGTGCTGGTTCAGTTGAAATGTTCAGTTTTGTGGTGTGGTGGTTTAAAATCCAAACAAACGGTAAATTGTCCGAGTTTGCCTGCCCACGGGCAAACTCTCTTCAAAGGGGAAACACAGGCCACGCTGCCTTTCTCAAAGGCCTGAACTAATTGAGAGCCCAGGCCCCAGGACAGGTGTTCCATTTAGCCTAATTAGCCACAGGTAATGACATCACCGAAGCCCCACCTATAAGTCAGTGCTTGCCCTACCATGTGACCCTAACCTATGGTAACAGTCTCTCTCTCTCTGTGTCCGTGTGTGACTGTTTTTACTCCTCAATTGTTCAGGACATACAGTAGTGATACCCTTATTGCACTGAAAGTTTTTTAATGTCCTGGAAAATAAATTAATCACAATAATTTACTTAACTTGGCACCAAATATGAAATAATACATTTTAAGAAAATGCAAATCGAAATACATGAACACACATCTTCAGGGTATCATGGCTCTGGACAGTCAACATGAAGGGAATATTTTGATCTCGTAGACCCCTCTCATGAGAAAAAAAAAAATCAATGAACAGTAAGAAATAAATCCTGCTACTTCGTGTCTCTTCTCAATGTCGTGTTCCATTGGCTGTGTTCCCCCTGCTGACCAGGCATCCTCTCTGCTGGGGAGCCAGACTTCCACACCAGTGGCCAAGCTGTAGCAGCCTCCCTCTATTACACTGAAGAGGTTTCAATGTTCCATTTGAAAATCCCCTTAGCGTTTTTATGATTTCCAAAGAGGCAGGGTGCCAAGGTAGCTAGCTTAGCAGTGAGCCAGCCACCTAAAGAATGCTCAGTGAGTGCCAATCAGGAGCATGAGGAGTGGAGAGTGACTGACAGGCCAGAGTGGTGGAGAAAATGTGAAAAAAAAACAGTGGCGACATGCCCAGAGACCATGGAAAAAGATGTCAGCGCTTTTCCGTGCAAGTTTCTGAGTTATGGAGACAGTTTTGGAACTGAAAACTGCCAATCACATGGTCAGTAGCCAATGAGTTACTAGATTATGCCATCCAACATCAGAAATACACCTAAGGTTGCCAACTTCCTCAACCCCAAATGAGGGACACTCAACCCAAAATGAGGGGAACTTTCAGCCCCCTTTTTCTGAAAAAGGGTCCTATGTTCTCCGAGCGGGGAACATCGGGATGACCCCCTCTTTCATGTGATATGATATCTGTGTGACGAGTAGGCTATACAGAGTAGTTCAGCAAAGAATGGGTGAATTTGACGCACTCTCTTTCTTGCCATGCGCTGTCACTTTCACCACTGCATAAAATACTTAAATTAATTTGCGCTGTGAATGCTAAGCTTAATTTGACAGGCCATAGGCTAAATAAAAATCGCTAGTCGGATGCAAAGCAGAATATCGAAAGAAAGGGGCACCAAGGCCACCTGTGAACCTCCGATTTTCAAAGGGGCAACGACGTGGCCGCCGCAAAATTCCCACCCTGCTTATAACACAGTTAAGGAATGACAAATGTTAACAAACTAACTGGCTAGATCACCTTAGAAAGCTAACATGCACATTAGCTAAAAAAACGAACCTTATTAAAAACGAGAATTATACAAACACTAACACTACAGTTAAAGGTCTTTATTTAAATCAATAACAAGAATCTATATTATATCTAGTATAACCTTTATGGAAATATGATAACCCTCTACTGAAGTATGAAACAGCAAGTGCTATTCACACAGTGAATGGTAGGGGAACGCTGCTGCTCCGATATTTATACTATCCAACCAGCAAATCAGCAGCCTCAAAATTCAGCCGGGGCAAATTAGAAAAGTGTGATTGGCAGATTCAATACCTGTCAAATAAAATTGACCAATTAGGTGGGACAGAAGAAATATTTGGGGGGGCATTGCCCCTCCCAGCCCTATTCTAGATCCGGCCATGTGCAGAGATCTGTTAACTCTAGCTTCTTAAACGTTCCTCAAACGTTCTCCTCAGTGCCACCGGACAGTTCTCCCCAAGGGACCTGAAATATGAGGTAAGAGCAGGCCAGGTTTCTAGGAGACGATTGACAGCTGGATGAGGAGAGAGCAATCGCGTGCAAAAAAGGAACGCATTCCTTTTTTTCCTCTTCGAGAAGCTGACACTGAGAAGTGGCTGTATATTTTCAAAACAAAGCTCTCTATGTCCACTGACAGCTGATCGCTGGCGTGCTTGCAGGCATGATGAGCGATGTGGACCGGACAATTCGCTTTCAGAATGCCATCGTTTGTGCTGCTGAGTAATTTGTAAACAGGGTGATGTTTTCCATAATTGACATTCTCATTATCGGCTGAATATGCAGTGATGTTTCTACAGTAATATCCAGCTCATAATTTTCCAGGCAGGTCATTACAGCTTGGTATATGCCATTTGCCGTTTCATCGCTGTCTTCATAAAAGTCAAGCAGCTTGGATTGCACGCCATCGGACATAGAGAAATACATCACGCATACTGGAAACATTTTTTCTATTTCCCTTATTTGAGGCATCGCTGGCAAGTGAAAAATAGACGGGCTCACCTTCGGCTGGAGAAAGGTAAGCCAACATTTTTCCCACAGTACTTAGTCCTTCATGGTGGACGTTCATGGTGTCATCTCAGCTTTGGTCCTTCCCAAGTGCATCTTCTTGCCAATTAAGGAGTTTTGAAATACAGTTCCATTTAACTTCACAGTGCTGTCAGTGCTGTTATAGCTAAGACCGTGGTTGATTGTATGGTATACATAGGCTACCTCACTTGCAGCAATTTTGTCGATTTCAGCCATAGATGTGGCGAACAATATACCAATGTTGCTAGATTGCTAGATCTTTTCGCTAGCACAGCCTTTTTGTGCATGTCCCGACTCTTGGCGACTTAAATCATTCTCGCTAATTGATAGTTCTCGACGGCATACTGTGCAAAACGCTTTTCTTGGGTCATTGGCAACTGCTTTACCCCAATGGCTTTTTGGCTTCTCACTCTTTTTTATAGCTACACAGCCTTTTTTTCTTTGCAGGTTCACTGCTCATTTTCACAAACTGACAACAACGCTACCAGTGGCCAGTCCATACACAGTCACCACTCACCAACTTTGTCCATAGCAGGGTCATTCCACGTCAATTCAACCAGGGCCCACGCACTTAGGTCTCAAAAAATTCTGAAAAAAATACCAGGTGTACCTATGTTACCCAGGACACACATTGTCGATGGGGGGTGTCGATTTTGTTCGGCCTTGTCAGGGTAGGCGGATAGGACCCAAGCACAAGACTCCTCCTGGCATAATTTAGAAAAACACACTTTAATGACTGACAAACTAACAGACAGGGTAAACAGAGAGACAATATGACAGGGACAGAGAAACAGGAGGGTAGAAATACACAGACCAATTAACAGAAAGACAAGAGGACTGGACGAGACCAACGAGACAATAACGGGAAACAGGTGTGGAAGCAGAAACGGGGGGAAAAACTAACAAGACGGGAAGCACAGACCAAATAAGGAGATGGGGCGGAGACATAGGGCGGAGACAGACAGGTGACAGGCAGGTAACACAAAGCATATGGGGAACCAGGCAAACACAGGACACTACACAAAGTGGCCACCAGGGTGGCACAAAGTCACTCCATCCAGGCAGGATCCTGACAGGCCTCATTTTTTGTCAAAGTTCACAAGCCCATAGCGCAAGAACTAAACCATGTAAGAGGCTCAAATGTTGCATGCTGGTACATAAATAGGAATAGTATGTAGCGAAATAGTCACATTTGGTCTGGATGATCCTGCATGGTCATAGCTGTCCCTCAAAATTGATCCAAATTGAATTTAAGTTTTTGGCTGGGCTTTGTTTAGGCCTTCAGAAGACATATTTGTACTCAACATAGGCTCTTGATTTATGTACCTTATTGAGATAAGTAGAAACTAGAAACACTTTCACAAAAAAGCAATGAACACCACAGTGCCACTAACTGGCTAGAGCCAGCCACCACAAAGCTTAACCAGTCTGCTAACTCTAGCCTGCTAGTGCTAAGTCTCTGTAATGGATCCGTTTTTTTAGGTTCAACAACTTTTCTATTACTATTTTTTTTTCTGATATGGTTGTAATTGCTTATTTGCTGATTCTTGTGGGTACAGGGCCTCACATCCACAACCAAATGAGCTTATTCACCACTCCCATACACATCAAGTGCATGAAATCGAGCATAAATTGAGAGACCGCACTGTACCTGTTGATTTCAGTGAGAACACTTTTACCATCCACATGATGATACCATCAGGTCAGACCTGCCAGACACCTGCCACCGGAAGGGTAAGGCACCTATCATCACACACCACAATACAGTAGACCAACCATCACCAAGATGTCCTGAACCAGCTGATAGACGTCAGCAATTTGTGTTACACTGCAATGCATCTCTGGAAGAATTGGGTGTGGTACTTTTTAACAGTCGAAAGATGAGGGTGATGGCTTATGGTTTGCATACCCTTAGTCCATCAGAGAAGAACTACCATCTCGATTCTGAGAAGTTGTAATTCTTGGCACTGAAGTGGGCTCTGTGCGATCGTTTCTGTGACTACTTGTTCAATACCCTCTCATCTGTGATGTATTCGGACAACAAACCCTTGACATATGTGCTCACCTCTGTCAAGCTCAACGCCACCGGACACAGATGGGTGGCAGAATTAGCTGATTTCAATTTCACAATCCGATATCTCCCTGGGAAAAACAACGCTGATTCGGAAGGACTGTCTCAGAGGAAGTATGCCAGGAGGTCATTAGTGTGTCAATTGAAGTATGGTGGTGGAGAGAGAGCCCATGCCAAGGGGCAGAAGTAGTGTGAATCAATGCCCTACACCTGGTAAAGGATGGTGGAAACAGCAACCCCAGTCAACCATTGATGCCCACACAGATCCGTTAACCACAGGAGGAAGACAGGGTCCTGAGGTACAAGCGGAAAAACCAACGCCCAAAGAGAGAAGCAAGACTGAACATCCAGCGGTGACCTTGCTGTTGAAACAATGGCTGAAAATCTTAATTGATGAGGATGGAATACTACGGCGAAAGACCTCCAGGAGCACAACCCCATCTTATCCAGGTAGCCAATCACAATTAAGCAATGGATGACAGGATGAATCCCGAGAGCCAGATTTAAACTTGCTGAGGACAAAGAACAATCTCTTTAAACCATTCCAAGCCGATGGATTCTGCATCTATGAAACCTGCAACCACAATAAGACGTCAAGAGATAGAAGTGACGAGAATTTCTCTGACTTGTTGATTATCCTCTCAATAAAGTGAGTTCTCCCAATGGACAGAAGCATCCAAACCATGCTTATCAGATTGTAGATGTTTTGGCATTCCCACTGGAAATAGCCCCAGTCTAAGTTTAAATGAAACACCATGCATTCCTCAGGATGTGGAAGTGATCAGCCCAGAGAGCTCCATGTGCAAAGAGTCTCTGGAGGGAGCTCAAGTAGAAACATGTAATGCTTCCTGTCTAACAACAGGGCTAAAGAATTCAGACAATCCAGACACAAGGGCCAACGAGCAAATAGATGAGCAATGTAATGTCACTGTGAAAAGCGATGCTCACAAGATTAACGGCATTGCATTTTCAGTTTTGAACACGGTAACGGAACTGCGATTAGTGTTCAAGGAGTCCTGCATCATCATTAAGAAGGTCTGAGGACACATAATATGTGTATGTCCATGCAGCTTACGTCTCACAGCAAGTCAGAGGTGATCAGCTGATTAAGCACAAGCATGCGTTAATCATCTGCCGTGCCATGCTCTAGGAAGAGGTTGCAGATATCATCATACTGGCAGTGTCCACACCTCAGGGTTCTATGGGCATGGTAAGAAGAAGGTGTTGGAGAAGGTGAAGATCAATTCTGAGGCAAGAGAGCTCCTGGGACGAGTGGGTGAGAGTCTGGAATTAAAACATGAAGTCGGAGTGGATATGAAGGCCTCTCCGTCATTTATGCTGAGAGTGCAGATGTGAGCTGCGGGCAGGCCAGAGTTTCCAAATGGCACAAACTGAAGAATAAATGTACAATCCGTGTCCCACCTGATGATGACTCTTTGACTCAAACTACCTTACATATTGCCAGCTCCATTACAACCTGTAAGAGCATCCTTCTTCCATTGGTACAGGGCCGGCGGAAGGCAATCCTGCGCCCTGGGCGAAATAGGAATATCTCGCCCCCCTGTTCATAGACTGTGTGCCACTTTCGACTGTGTGCTACCTTTGCAGAACCCCCTGGCTGCAACTTGCAGATCGGGGCTGGTATTAATGTTGGGGAGCTCAATGTTGCTACTTTCCAGCGCTACTGGACCGCAAGGAAAAATAAAATAAAAATGTTGCATGACAAATTGCGATTGCGAGGCCTCACAGAAGAAATGGTAGCAATATGATGCCGTCTGTTAGGTGTCTGTTAGGTGTGCATACGTGACATTAGGAACACACTTCGAGTGTCGCTGTCTCATATTACCCCGCGATAGGACCATCTTATTGCGGGAAAACGAGCTCATTGCTCCCCTGATTCGGTGACATGGTGAGATTCAGATTTTACCTTATTACATTGTCGTCCCTCTGCTACATTTCCACTGCTAGCAACCTGATGATTCAGGTTGAAGATCAGTAGGCTACCCATACGCAGGAGAAAAAGTTTTTCAACCTGTGCACTTTTCTTCCGCAGCACTATGCTTTGAATGTCTCATTCATAAGTATAAGTATTTTGATCCCGTGAGGGAAATTTGGTCTCTGCATTTATCCCAATCCGTGAATTAGTGAAACACACACAGCACACAGGTGAACACACAGTGAGGTGAAGCACACACTAATCCCGGTGTAGTGAGCTGCCTGCATCAACAGCAGCGCTCGGGGAGCAGTGAGGGGTTAGGTGCCTTGCTCAAGGGCACTTCAGCCATGCCTACTGGTCGGGATTCGAACCGGCAACCCTCCGGTTACAGGTCCAAAGTGCTAACCAGTAGGCCACGGCTGCCCCAATGACTTGTTTAACCGATATCACTGAAAATGAATGACTTAAGTTACTGCTCCCGCATTTAAACCGTCTATGTCATTATTTGACAATCAATGTGTTTTCAATGTTGTAGCCTATAGCTCGCCACGCTGTGGCACCCCTGGTAGTTTGGCGCCCAGGGCAATTGCCCAGAATGCCCATGCCTTCCGCCGGCCCTGTATTGGTCACGGTTGGGAACTAGTGAACGGAATGTGTCGACCAGTGCGTCCCACCCCCCTTCCCCCAGCAGCTCACACCTCATGACTGCTCAGATGAGAGTAGCATTGATGATGAGGAGTCAGTGTGAAGATTCAACAGATTCAGATGGAGAGTCTTTTCAGTTCATTCAATAAATAAATCATAATAAATAAATAATTTTAAAAAAATGACAGACATCTGATGACCTATGTGTATGTTGTAATTTTACTGTCCATAACTGAACTCCGTATGAGCAGAATTTCCATTTGAGCCTAATATTAAGGCTCTATGACGATTTTGAAATATTGACATTTAAAGAGCCAAAAATCGGTGGCCATCTTGAATATGAAGGTTGACAAAAGGTGAAATCAATAGGTGAAATCAATAAATCTACATAATTTATACATTTTTTGACCCAAATAGTCTCAGAAACCATTATTATGCCGCACTGTGGGAAAAAACGTTAAAAAGTTCATTTCCAGCTTGGCTGATGGCAGCCATTTTGGATATAGGGCTCTCACAAAATTTCCCCACATTTTTGTGAAGGGCACCCCGGCTAATTCTTTTCTTTAACCTTTATAGATGACAAATCCAGTGAGAAACGAACCTTCGCTCTCCACGGTCACGGAACTGCCATAAATGACCCAACTATAAGGCCTCAGCAAAGGGATGCACTTGATGGCTTGATGTTTGCCACACGAAAAGGAACACACATGAGGGATAACTAAAAAGGGAAACAGGTTACGATAAAAACACCAACTTTACACTTCTAACTTATAGGGGAATAACGACATAAACCCCCCGATTGTTCACCCTCGTGTCCCAGCATGCCTTTCGCTGGAGAACGCTAACACAGTCTTTATGTGCCGACGCTACAATATGTTGGCCTTGCTGGAGGATTCTAAACAGCTGAGAGTCCCTGATGGAGGTGTTCTCCAGTGGTGCACCTGTTCAAACTGCAGGGAAATGAACATTGTCCTTGAGAGACCCTGCTGCAGGCAAATGCCAGACACCTGCGTCAGTAACATGGCCATATGCGCCTGTACTGGACGAAGGGGTGTTGCGGTTGGCTCGGGCAGCCTGGAATGACATATTTGCTATTGAAGATAACCAGGAGCCAAGGGTAGAGCAAAGGCAAAATAGACACTCAGCCTATCGCCAGTTTGTGCTCTGGCAGCACGGTCACCTTGGGGGGTGGGCAACAGAGTCGTCATCCTGAGCTGCTTTTCCAGACCCAAGGGCACAGTATATAGGTTTCAGGGATCGCTGGCTCATGTAGACAATAATAATAATAATGGTTAGAATGTTGCTGTAAATAGTTTGTTCTATTTATCCTTTTCACTTGTTTGAAAATAAATACAGACATTTTTGCAAAACAGGACAAACTTTTATTTTCACACCTTTAGAAGTATTTACACACACATGCATGGTACGCGCGCACACACATCATTGACTTTACGGAACACCTTCACTAGCAGATAACAGTGAGAATTGAGTGTGCATAATGCAATTCAGTGAGACAGTTAGAATCATATATGCCTTTCACCTTTTGTTTTTAGCCAGCAGCCAGACCAGCAGATACCCTGACTTTGCTGAATTACTGAAGCCAGGAACAAAGGAGGAAATGAACACAATTTGCCAAGTGTGACTTATTTTTGTGGAAAAAATGTGCCGGATTGGGCGGCGGTCATATTTTGTACCGCTCTGCGGTACATCTAGTTATGGTGTGTTTCAACCGATACCGGGCGGGGGGAATGCCTCTGCACTCAATTGAATAGACCTAACCAGTCAGAGCAACTAGCGTGAGATGTAGGAAGAACACACAAACCATCCTTCTTCTCCACAAATGCCTTAACATTGTTTTCTGGTCTTTTGTAAAAGTTATTGTGCCGTCAATATGTCCTACAGGTACAACATTCGTTAGCGAAATCTAAGAGATACAGTACGTAGCAGGGTAGGCTATTAGAAAAAACTGATATTTCCACTCCGTTTTTAAAAATAATTCCATTTAACACCGATATGCTACAAACATGTTATAAACAGCTGGAGAAGGCTATCGCAAATCCCTCGAACAGATGGTCAATCAGAGATTTCAACTGAACGAGGGAACAACATGTCACAATGCAACACGCTGTTTTCCCTTGATGAAAGTGAAACCATGAGTTTTCCCACATCTCAACTTTGGCCAAAGTTGTCAGAAATAGCCTAAACATTTTCAGTGATAAAACCTAATTGAAATAATATGCAGTTTTCTATATGGGGTCTTAAAAGCCATTGATCTCCTTCTAGCCATAGCTTTTTTGTTGCAAACAAAATCAACCTAAGCATGCTCAGATGACGTGATAGACAGTTGAGCAACAGCGCCTCACCTATCATCGTAAAGCCCGATTTGATTGGTCCGAACAGCTCTGGTTCGAGCATAGTTGCTCCACAACGGAGCAATGCCAGACCGAACTTCCCAACCTCAAATGTTGTGGGCGGGACTAAGGAATGGTTTTGTTTACAGCATCGATTCACTTCCCAAAAACATACCCTACCTTAAACTTGTCTACCGAAGATGCCTGCTGATAATATTACAAATCTTCCTCCTTTCATACTTTCTACATGTTTAGTAGACTAAAAATTTTCGATTTGCGAACATTTGCGATTTGATTGCAATGCTCAAATCAGAACGAGAATGCTAGCGATAGCATGCTAACCATCGAAAACTAGCCTGTTAGTGTTTACTATCTACCAGATTGATAATTCGCTCCACTACTAGCATTACTTGATTCATGAAGATAAATGGAGGAGCAGATAGCTTCTGTAACGTAGCTAGGCAGACAACAAATTCGAAAAACTAGAGATAGTATGCAAGCAATACACTTACTAGTCCAGTGTTTCTCAAATACACCGAATACAGCACGACATAGATACGGGTGACAGCCCGCCTATCAAGTTACGCCCACGTCGCCTCCCACTGGCACGCCAGGAAGCAGCAGACCAGGTGTTATGGGAGATGCAGCAGGCGGGCTTTGTGGAGCCGTCTGACAGCCCGTGGGCCGCCCCTGTCAGTGGAGGTTCTGTGTGGACTACAGACGGCTCAATGGGGTGACAAGGAAGGACTCCTATCCCCTGCCACGGGTGGATGAGGCTCTGGACCAGGTAGCGGGTTCGGCCTGGTTCACGTCACTGGACCTAAGATCTGGATACTGGCAGGTGCCCCTCTCCCCCTCTGCCAAACCAAAGACTGCTTTCTGCACAAGCTGTGGCCTCTGGCAGTTCAAAGTTCTCCCATTTGGCCTTTGCAATTCACCAGCCTCATTCGAAAGACTGATGGACAAAGTGCTGTCAGGAGTCCCTCAGCGTGAGTGTGTGGTGTACCTGGACGACATTCTCGCGCATGGCCCCACTTTCCAGGCAGCTCTCCAAACTTTGCGGCATGTTTTGGAGTGTATAGCAGCAGCGGGTCTCAAACTCCACCCGGAAAAGTGCCACTTCATGCAGAGAGAGGTGTCATTCCTTGGGCACAGGCTGGGCAGAGAGGGCATTGGCACAATGGATGAAAAGGTACGAGCGGTCAGAGACTGGCCCACACCAACAGACCAGCAACAGCTGAAAAGCTTCCTGGGCTCCTTATTACAGGAGGTTCGTGAGGGGGTTCTCCTGTGTGGCTGCACCGCTGTTCAGGCTACTGCACAAAGACCAAGACTTTGTGTGGACCGGTGAGTGTCAAACAGCATTCACCTCGCTACAGAAGGCGCTGGGGGAGGCTCCCGTGTTGGCTCCGGCTGACCCCTCCCTCCCGTTCATCCTGGACTGTGACGTGAGTGGCCAGGGAGTGGGCGGGGTGCTGGCACAGCTAAGCCCAGAGGGAGAGAGAGTGGTGGCGTATTATAGTAAGACTTTTAACAAGCACGAACGTCGTTACTGGGTCACACGCAGAGAACTCCTAGCTGTGTTATCATCCATCCGCCACTTCAAATATTACCTCTGTGGGCTACCGTTCACGGTTAGGACGGACCACTCTGCCCTCCAGTGGCTCATGTCCTTTAAAGAGCCGGAGGGCCAGGTAGCACGCTGGATGGAGGAGCTACAGTCTTATGACTTTAAAGTGGTGCATAGAGCGGGAGCTCGCCATTCCAACGCCGATGCCCTGTCCCGCCGACCCTGCGCTGAGGAGGGGGAGGGAGACACGAGACAGGGAGCTACAGGGCCAGGAGGCAGCCATCGTCAGCCGGGCCGCGGTGTGCTGTGAGGTCACGGAAATGTCAGCGATGCAGTGGAGACAACAGCAGGAGTCTGATATGGACATACAGCCAGTGCTCCAGTGGGTGGAGATGCAGACACGGCCACCATGAAAGGAGGTGGCACCGCTCTCCACAGCGACGAAAGGGCTGTGGGCAAAGTTCCAGGGCCTGCGCCTCACTGATGGGGTGCTACAGCAGGCCTGGAAGGATCCAGCGACGGGATTCTCCCCAACTGGCCGGAGGTGTAGTTAGCCCATGAGCCGGTGCCCCCAGGGGGTCAAGAGCGTGCAGATTAGCTTCGGCATGTTAGCATATGCCATTTTCAAATATGCCGCTGCATGGAGCATTTGGAACCAGCTCCATGCACGAAAATCCGTGTTGGGCACGAGCTCTCATGCGCGTACATGTTGGTGGGCGGGTACCTATCTACTATCTAGGCTACTTCGCTATGCAATAAGGTTTCTATTAGAGCACAGCGCACGTTCAATGAATGAAGGAAAGGCCTTGTCTCGCAATAAACAGCTGGAAATTCCAACACTTTTTCAACTACACGAAACTTTACAGTGATCATCAAATACCCTCTAGATTTAAATGCCCATCAGTCTCAACATTTAACTATATAATAAAAGTCAAAAAGTAAATTAAATCCCATACCAAAACCGAAAATCGTCTGCTAGGTGGTGGTTGGCTTGCCCAGCCTACCAGTCCATGTAGTAAGTCACAGCACAGCACACAGTAACCACAGGTAATTGCACACAACACCTCTCCTGTGTATATTAATCACTGCACAATATATAGCTCACAGCCACCACAAACAGTTGCACAACCCATCTTCCCTCTATACAATAATCACTGCACAATATACATCACAGTCACCACAAAAGAGACTACAACGTGGGAGGGCTAGGCTACTAGCTAGTTCAATATGACAGCCAGACGCTGGACCACAGTTAATTCCAAACGAGGACAGAGCAGCAAAGCCGGTGGTGGCCGGAGGGAGGAGTTAGACACTGGAGTTTAGTTAATAGGTTTCGGAGGAGAGCAACGTTTCAGTCAATAAGGATGTTTAGTTACGGCACCAGAGGCAACGCTTCGTCACAAGCAGCTGATTAGCAGTGGCAATGATAATTCCTTTACGTTATGACCACACACGTAGCAGAAGAAAACAGCAACTTAACTCTGCGAGGGGTGAACGTTTTCACCCCCCTGAAATCCGATGTAGCAGTGCTCACAAGAGCGGATTCCAGCCAACTTCGTCCGAGACACCGGTGCAGATTCTTGCCGACTCCACTCACTCAACAGGCCCGTCTGCAGTCCAGCCACGCTTCTGTGGGGCTCGGCTATCCTGTGCCTCTGCGTTCCCCCAACGACCTCCTCTCGAATGCAACTGGAGGCTTAAAAGACCAAGCATACACCCCGTGCACCAATCACCAACCCGTTTATCTCCCGCTACACACCTGAACCCACTTTGTAAACAAAGAGTGCATCCAGACTTAGTCCCCGTTTAAACCCAGGTTTCCCTGTTTTGGTTGCCTCCCCCCGTTTTCCCTTACTTTTCTACCCCGTGACACCTGCACACGCCCGGACTCGAACCCGCGAACAGCAGCACCTCGGATCGGGAGGTGAGCGCGCTAACAATTGAGCCAATAGCCCAGGCTACTGGCTCGCATGCCAGCAGCACTCTTGAGGCGTCGGGGAGTGAGGTTTACTAACTGTGATGTCACGAGACTCTGCGTCCTGGAGGGGCGCTACATTCCCCTGAGATGGCTGCAGTCACGGACAGCTTTGGCTCCATCTGCTGGTGGAGTTGGAAACTCCACCCCTCAACACACGATATCCCAACACACCTGAGACCGATCAGGGCTTGACGAGCTGAAGGGCTTTTTAAGGCTCAGAGACACAGTTGGTGTCAGAGTGGGGTTTGGGAGACAAGCTCCAAGTTGTGCTCGCAGAGGAGGTACAGACCGTCGAAGTGGCACTTTCCACGTGAAGTACTTGAAGACTGGAATACTTACCTGAAGACTGGAATACTTACAGCTGGATTGGCCACGGGCTGCGGTGCTGACTAAAATAAGGCTGAAGACTGGTTTTCAAGAAGATATTTACCTGAGGGAATCAGGATTATGGTTTCACATTTGAAGAGACATTGTTTAAGTTTTGACTGTTGAAAGATCAACCTTAAGCTAGCTGGCATCCGTTACACGAACGCGAGGACAAAAAAGTCAGTTACCGCGGGGAAAATTTTTAGAAGGCTTTAGAAACCGTGACAGGCTAGTTACTTGACCGCTTTTGTGCTAGTGGACTTAAACTGTGCCAGAGACGTGAACGACGGCTGGGCATTCGTTCCAAGGCGTGGATGACTACAGGATTTCCGACTCCTATGGCAGCACTGGATTCGTACGACAGGAAAGGCTGGTAGTGAGTGGAATATTTTGCACGCCATACTGCTACTGTGATTCTCCCGATTTATTCCTATGAACTCCAACGAAAGCGCACCAACTTTAGTTATACTGGCCAGTAGGACATTTGCTTTGTTGATTTTCTTGTTCTCTGTTTGAACTGTTTGCAGATAAACTATTATCTGTGGTGATTCACAATTAAGAACTGGGTGTGAATAAATGCATCTTTGGTTTTGTACGTCAATTCTATAACAGTGTCTGAGTTGGTTAGTAAAACGATTAAGAGTGTATTATTGTTTAATATGATAAGTTACATTTTGATGTGCATCCTACCATTGTAGTTTCACAACCCCTAGACAAAGTAGAATTATGAGCCAGACTATAGGTGGGAGGGCTACATATGTTTTGACTGTTAAAGCAACACCAAAGAACTTTTCCTGTTGTTTATCCAGCAACGACTTTGCAAATAACGATGTCCATAGACAAGGTAGAATATATTGCATGATTTTATGAAAGTACGATATTGCGACATCATGCAAGTCAAATTTGTAGTTTCTTATGTCTCATTCCATCAAACTACAGATCCGCTACCCGATCTGGCAAACTTGCATAGTGCGGTTATAGCCGATAGAGGGCCGCGAAGCGAATGCAGAAGTGCCGTTCACCCTGTTACGAGTTGATGAACCACGGAAACAATTTTGGAAACATTATTTTAAGGTACAAAAAACTCTTTGGTGTTGCTTTAAACCCTGACGTTATTTAGGTGAAGATTCAACACATTAGTGTGACAATTTACTTAAAACGGTGATTTTTTCTCCTCTTCTGCGTATTGTGACGGAAGAACCATGTCAACTTTGGATGCAGTTATCTTAGTACTTTTTGCAATACCCTCGATATACATATCGTTGGAAAGCTTAGTTTATGGTTCGTGTGAGCACAATAACTTCATTTTGTAAATTTTACCAAAGCGACTGATTTCGCCTTGCATTTTGAGCATTGCACATAACCTGTGGAATTTCCATCAGAATCCAGCACCACTCCAAACACTTTCCAGATCTCTGATTTTCCCACTCCTGTAGTAGCGACGGTGATTTCACCTGCAGCAAGTTTACTTTTCACCAACTCCATCTTCTTCTCCAGGCTACATGCAGCGGTGTGTAGCCTGTATCTCTCATAAAGAATATCCTCAGAAAATGCTAAGGGATCGGATCTATCCCGAAATACCCTCCGTCTCTGGAGAGACTCTTGTACAGTGCGTGTACCAAGGTCTACGGGGATACCTACAAAAGCTGACGCCATTGTCAGGAGGGGCTAAAAAGCTGCGCTTAGTGCTTTAAGTAGGCGATCTAACCCAAAATCTTAGCTGATAACCTGGTCCCAACCAGGTTTGGTTGACAGAATAAGACACTGTCTGTTTCCTCTATGTTTATTTCAGCAAGGCGGCCCCCCATGGTTTAATTAATACCGCCACGGTATCAGAATCAGGTCAGACGCACAATGTAGTTGCAGTTGCTTTTTAAACTAGATGTACCGCAGAGCGGTACAAAATATGACCGCCGCCCAGTACAGCACATTTTTTCCACAAAAAGAAATCACGCTGAAAGGCCTATATGATTCTAACTGTCTCACTAAATTGCATTATCCACACTCAATTCTCACTGGTATCTACTAGACAACAAGTACCAAAACATGATTAGTTCATAGATTTCACTAGAGCCCGACCGATAAAGGATTTTGAAGGCTGATACCGATACAAATATTTGTTGATTTAAAAACCCGATATTCCGATATATCGGACGATATATATTTTTTTTTTTTCAGAAACGCGAAACAAAACATTAACAGATTTCCCTAACATTAGTTATTTGTAGTTATTTATGAGTATTGACTAAAATAATATGATAATGCATTTTAAAAACAAACTTGTTTATTTTTAAAACATCGAAATATATTAAAGTTCTGATAAATAAAATGTATAAAAATAGAAACTTAAGATATTAAACTTAGTCTTTTGAACAAAAACACAATAACAACAACAACAACCAAATCAAAGTTACCAGTATTAAAAGACTTGGTAAGCTTCATAAATATAACTTTGAACTAAGACTTAATTACAAAAAATAATGATGACATTATTACTATCATCATCATTTGTATTATCATTAAACAAGATAAAGGTCACTCCTAAATGTTTGCGTGTGTAATAATTAGTCCCTATTGCCTTATAAGCTACCTTATAATTACAATGTCAGCTTGCTTATCCCTTTACCTGCACTTTTAAAATTATTTCCATCAAGCTACATCAAACCATTTTCAATCATCAGTTGCTGCCTGCCTTCTAAAACCTACTATTTAGTGATCTAAATCCATTATGTAACTTGTTAATGCTGCGGCTGAACGACAGTCTGAAACGCACACTTGGCGTCATTGGATTTCACACACGTTTAAAAGAAAAGCTAACTTTTATGCACAAGCTACGTTTGATACTTTTTCTCTATGTCTAAATGTTCACTCCTCGCATGTCTAGCTTACATTTTACAATGCAGGGACTGTAACTACAGATATACTAGTTATAAATACAGTAATCATTACTTTATTAGGCAGAATAAGTTCCAAGGTTTCCAAGCTCATTAATGTTAACGTTAGCGGTCTTCCACTGATATTCATGGCATTAGCTAGCTTTGTGGTTAGCTAGTCTATGATGAGCCATAATTTAGCAATGGATAACGTCATACTGCAAATTGTAAAACATACGCTTTCAAAATAACAGGCCGGGGAGAGATGATACGTCTCACTGCTATAACTGTCACGCTATTAAAGAAATACAGTCATATACAGTCATATTCAGTCACATTGTCAAAAGTTAAAAGGACAGACCGTCAACTACACTGTAACAACGTAACTTAATTACTAGCTAATTCCGCTTCACTCGGCTTATTTAACAGCAGCAAAACTGGACATTGTTTTCACGAATTTTGTCATGCTTACTTGAGTTAAGAGAACTGATGGGGATGTTCTTTTCAATTGTTATACCAAATCACCATGAACACACTTAACTGATGATCTCACTCGCGGATAACTGGTTCTCTCTGCCCGACTCTGGCTGGATCAGCAGGTTGCAGGATGTGTGGCGCGTTATAAACGAGTGTTGCCAGCAGGGACGGTGTAGAGTGCCCTCTGGTGGACAAACTATACAACGCCAACACTCATGACATGGTTGAAGGGTGTTTCGTCCGTTTTTATTTTATTTTTAAAATAGTCATTTATCGGCCATTATAAATGCCGATACCGATAGTTTGGAAAATGCCTAATATCAGCCGATAATATCGGCTCGCCGATAAATCGGTCGGGCTCTAGATTTCACATGTAAAATTCATTTTATACAACCCCACCTCCATCTTGCCTGTTCATAATTCTGAGAAATTCTTGATTGTTTGTGTTGTTTATGTTATGTGTGTGGGTGTGTGTGTGTGTGAGTGTGTGTGTCTGTGCGTGCTTGTGTGTGTGCCTGCGTATGTGTCTGTGCATGGAAGCATACATATGTCTACTGTGTGAGTATGTGTCATACGTATGATTACTGTGTGTGTGTGTGTGTGTATCTGTTTGTGCACATGTGCGCACATGAAATGGGTTAACATGACCCCTGGAGGCAAATATACGGAAAAAAATGGTCATCCTAGGCCCTACAGTTCTCAAGATATTCACAGAGAACTGTGTCTGGCCTACCCTCCTTTCGGGGGGTCCAGTCCAGCGGGGGGGCTACAGATCAAAACGAAAAATGACGGTTCCATGCTATCCATGTGGGGGTACATGCCCACCAAGTTTTGTGTACCCCGGTCTTTCAGTGTCCCGGGAATCCTTGTTGGTGTACGTCACTAAATGTACACATAAATTGTTTTATTGTAAGGCCCCCCATGAACGAAAGTACACGAAACTTGGCATGCATTCGGAGGGTGTCATAATGATCCTACACTTTCAATTTCGTGCAGTTTTGACCATGTCAGCCAGAGATATTGTGATGAAAACACCTAATTTTTTGCTTTTAAATTTTTTAACTAGGTGGCGCTATACATGAAATAAGTGGCAATGGGATGGGTTGACATGGCCCCTTGAGATCAACATAAAAAAAAAAATGGTCCTCCTAAAACTTACGGTTCTCGAGATATTCACAGAAAACTGTGTCTGCCCTACCCTCCTTTCGGGGGGTGCAGTCCAGCGGGGGAGCTACAGATCAAAACGAAAAACGATGGTTCCATGCTATCCATATGGGGTTACATGCCCACCAAGTTTCGTCTACCCCGGTCTTTCAGTGTCCCGGGAATCATTGACGGAAATTTGGACATGCGAAAAAGAAAAAAAGAAAAAAAAAAAAACTGACTAAACCTATATGACCGCCGCTTCGCTGCGCGGCGGTCATAATAATCCTGCCGACCTGCCGCTCACATTGCAATTTAACAATAAGTAGTCAGAGGTTACTACTACTACTAGAACTAGTCAGAGGTTATTATGGCCCGTCCAGTTTCACTTTACATTACGATACACTGACTCACATTATATATTGTATTGATGTAGCCTATTTAAAACAATAACTTTCTTCTCAGTGTTTCCTCTTCATTTAGCGGTGTCACTGCTTCAGAATTAGGGGAGACGCAAAATATTGTCCGGAAGCATAGTAAGCTAAATGTCCTCCGCTGGCTGCTAAAAATTGTAGTTTAACAATAAACAGCAATGCTAATCCGAGGTACCCGTCTTCCATAAATATATTGTTTTTATAGACGTTAGTGTCATGCACTATCAAGAGCTTCCATGTGCTACGCATGTTTGTCAACATCGCAAAAAACACAATTTTCGCACAACTTGGTGGAAAGGTGTAGCCTAGCACAGACTAAGGAAAACCCATTAATTTCTGAAGCTGATCGTATTGAAAGTATTTCCCATATCGTAGCCTATTAGGTCGCTCGCAAGAACGGCAAAAATGAAACTGGAGAGTGAATGTCTCCACGAAGACACCGCTGTTACATTAGATGCGCACTCAATTAGCCCATTTCACAAGATGGAGCCGCTGTGTAAATCAACTTCCTGTGGAAGAGCACTGTCCCATAGACAGCAAAAGAAAAGTCCACAGGAAAGACAGAAACAGGAAGACGTTTTACCCTGCCAATTAAGGTATCATTAACATCAATGAGGCAGGACACCTGGACACTGTGAAATTGGTCTATTACAAATCGACGCAGTAAAAAAGCAACAACTGGTAGTAACGAAGGTAAATTGGATTAAAGCAAAACTTGGCCAAAAACATTTTGTATGGGGGGGACGACCTGCAGCCACTGTTAAAAAAAATCTAGCAGAAACACTGAGACACCATGGCGATAGGCCTACAGTGACGCTAAAACAGCCACTTTCGTGTCACAGCATACCCTGGCTTTGAGCGCAACATACATTCCTAACCCACTAATCGAGCTTCGTAGTATACCCCACAGGGCAGCCCAGGTTTGTTGTCATCTGGGATAACGTTAGTTTTCCACCGGGCTGCTCTGGGGCCTGTACTACGAAGGGAGCTTAACCTACCTAGATGTAACCCACGATTACTTTGTTAAACCGGGGTTGACAAAACCTGGTTATCTTAATTGGTGTTAATCGGTAGCCTGGCCCTTACCGCCTGTGACTACGAATTCTCTTCGTCATACAGTCTGGAACAAAGTAATAATAATCTGTCTCCGTAATGGGCGGATGCTTGTTTTGAGGTTTCAAATCATTCCCATTCCCTGAGTTCCCTTAACCAATCAGCAACGTTTGGTAATGACGTGTGCTGTGCGCCGGCGTTCAGGCTTTTACGTTTACCACTTCCGCTTCAGGCTCTTCTGCTCTCAGTAGTAAACAGACCGCTGGCTAGTATGCAGGCTACCTGACCGCTAGGGCAGTCTCTTCGTAGTGGATATATCTCTAACTTGCGCCAGCCACAGACCGAGAGTTGTATACCAAAAGCGTCACGTCGCCGAGATTATATCAGCTCTTGTCACACGCCAGTTTTCCCTGTTATCTCTTCTCGCCGCTTATCAGACGATTGTTGTTCTACGCAGCCCGGTGACTTCGTCGGAGCTTACTTTGTTCTCCACGGACTGTTCAGACTACACTCTCGGATAAGTTGGATTGTACTGACGACCTACGTGTTATTTAACCTGGAGCTTGCCTCGGCATAAAACAACGCAGCCTACCTTGAGCCACGCTCGGTGACTGGCTAACGTTACTGTCCACAAGCATGGTAGCCTCGCCTGGAGCCCAGCTCGGCCACAGGCTAGCCTCTGTCAAACACGGAGCGGTTTACCTTGAGCCCAGTTCAGTAACCGCTAGTCCCAGTCAAGCACAATCACAGCAGCCTTATCTTGAGCTCCGCTCGGTAACAGGCTAGCTCACGTCAAGACACACCGCCTCGCCTTGAGCCCCGCTCGGTAGGGTAGCTAACATTCCATTCCTTAAGTAGGCCTATGCCGCATTGATTTTGTTAAGGTAATTTGAGAGTAGGGGGGAGAATTACGAGCAGCAAACGTTTATTTGAAAACATAAGTAGTGATGCATGTAGTAGCCTACACTTGTGCGTTTAGGTTTAGCTATCACCATCTGATAAATCAAACTTTTCCCAAAGCCAGTTGGAAGGAGAGTTATAAGACGTCCTTGCCATTTATAAAATTGACAAGACAAGCCTCTTGTTCCTGCTTTAATTGCGTAATGCCCTCAAGAGTTGAGACAACTTCGTGGATAGCTTCTAGCGTCTCTTCCTCCGTCGCCATTGTTGCTATGCTGTTGAACTACAAGCTTCGCTGGACTACAAGCAACTCGGCAGGCAAGTTCCGCGTCATCACTCAACTGTTCGCTGATTGGCGCGGTCGTACGCGAACCGCATACTGTCGGTTAGGCCAGACTACGTGCGAGGCTGAAATCAAATTTTGGCCGGAAGTACGTAGGATGGTAACACCAGGCTAGTTAATCGGTACTACGACGCTGATTAAGAAGTTGATTTGTTGAACCGGGGTTAACCTCATTGGAGTTTGTGCGCGTTCACATAAAAGGGGTGGGGTGCAGTGCAAGTCAACACTTTCAATGATGGTACGATCACCCTATTTCACAGATGAGGAATGCACAATCATTATAAGAAGTTACGAGGAATTTAAAGATACTCGAAATACGTCAGCTGCACACAAAGCAAGGCAAGGCTGTTGGCAACGTAATTCAGATCGGTTAAATACGTAAGTAAAGTTTTATTTCCACATGTTCCTCAAATATGTGTTACGAAGGATTAATAGCTTGCAGAATGTCTGAAATGTGTTGAAATAATTAAATTGAATATTTTGAGTTCTTAAAAAGGCCTACAGATGCAACACAATTCAGAAGTGGGCCTATAGATTAATGTTTTTTTTTTTTTTTTTAGTGTATGCCTAATCCTGTGAACATTTCAGATGCAACAGCAGTGCCAAACACACCTGGCAATAGGTGAAAATGAAGCACAAAAACATTATTCAGAATGGTAGGTTTATATCATTATAGCATAGCTTGCATATTAATTACAGTGCATGAAAATGCACTGTACTGTTCTTCCTAGGCTTCTTATTACAGTGCATGAAAATGCACTGTACTGTTCTTCCTAGGCTTCTTCTTATTACAGTGCATGAAAATGCACTGTACTGTTCTTCCTAGGCTTCTTCTTCTTATTACAGTGCATGAAAATGCACTGTACTGTTCTTCCTAGGCTTCTTCTTCTTCTTCTTCTTCTTCTTATTAGAGTGCATGAAAATGCACTCTACTGTTCTTCCTAGGCTTCTTCTTCTTATTACAGTGCATGAAAATGCACTGTACTGTTCTTCCTAGGCTTCTTCTTCTTCTTCTAACGCAGTTAATGCAGCTTCAACCGTTAAACGTAGAAACTTCATTCAAACTGCGTTGCGTAGGTCTTACTTACGACATGTGGGCTTTGTATTTTTCATCTTTGTAACTTTTATACTTTTTAAACTATTAATTAAAAACTGTTCAAAATTTCCCCATAGACTTAACATGGGCTGATGACATCACAATTGAGCCGTTAAGCAATTAGAATCCTATGGCAGGTGTTCGGGCCAGCTGCATCAACTGCCAGTCTCAGGCTTTAAGCATACAAACTGGCCCTATTAAGACTACACATCCTGTTCAACTGCTTCCTCTGCCAAAAACTGTTTCAAAATAAAAGTCCTCACTACAATATTTCACTGTTAAACAATTTAACCCTTTAAACTACTGAACTTTTTAACTGTTCAGCCATTGTAACTGTTACTTGTCATCAACTATGACTCCTACCCACTGTAGCTAGTTAGCATGGTTAGCATGCTAGCATGTTAGCATACTAGCATGTTAGCATGCTAGTTAGCATTTTTAACAAAACTGCTAAAAATGATTCATAGACATATACACTAGATGTCGCCTTCTGCTTCTCAGCATGCGTCAACACCGCCGCCATCTTTGTACAGGGATCTGAATCGCTAAACTAGTTCTCCTGTATTGTCAGCGTTACCTATTTAGCGACGTTTGGCCATCCCCAGCGATAGAAAACCTTTTTAGCGATTAGCGACAAATTTGGGAACTTCTCACAATGATAGCAGATCGGCTTCTTTGTTGTTGAAACGTAAGAAAATCACCTTTCTCATGGCTTTGTCATTTATGAATTCAGCTACATCTCGTTTGCCCATGGCACTGACCCATGATTATAAAAGTAACGACTGGCGTAGCCTATGTAGTAGCAGAGGTAAATGTTCTACAGATCTACAGCAACTTCTGGTGAGATTACAACTTACATGAGTAAACGAGACGAGGGGTATGTGGCCTCAACCAGAGCCTGTCTACGAAGAGCCTGTTTACTTTCATTGTATCGAACCTGGTTGCAGTTTACTCATTGTTCCTCTAGGGGCCGCCGCTAGCTAGTGCAGAATGAATGGGAGTCTATGGGGCTAGACGGGTAAAATGTATCTTTATTATCGTCTTAAGCTTAGTTTTCTGTAGACTCAACCATAAATACATGCCTGTCAGTTGGAACAACCCAAAAAATTAGATAATTGCTTGAGATTTTGACGATTTATGGTGATTTTATTTTCGCTAGATCTTTGCCCAGATTGACGCTAATGCATTATAGAGGAGTGGATCACTGAAGCAAGATGGCGTCTCGATTGACGCATTCGTTCCAATGAACAGCAGTAGTCAAGGCGACATCTAGTGTATATATCTATGAAAATGATTAGCTAAGTTAGCTAAGTCACATGGTTAGCATAGTTAGCATGTTAGCATGCTAGTTAACATTTTTTGCAAAACTGCTAAAAATGATTAGTTAAGTTAGCTAAGTCACATGGTTAGCATAGTTAGCATGCTAACATGTTAGCATGCTAGTTAGCATTTTTTGCAAAACTGCTAAAAATGATTAGCTAAGTTAGCTAAGTCACATGGTTAGCATAGTTAGCATGCTAACATGTTAGCATGCTAGTTAGCATTTTTTGCAAAACTGCTAAAAATGATTAGCTAAGTTAGCTAAGTCACATGGTTAGCATAGTTAACATGCTAGCATGTTAGCATGCTAGTTAGCATAGTTAGCTTAACTGTTAAAAATAATTAGCGAAGTTAGCTAACTCACATGGTTAACATAATTAGCATGTTAACATGCTAATTAACATAGTTATCATAACTAATAAAAATGATTAGCTAGGTTAGCTAAGTCATATGGTTAGCATAGTAACTTGGTTAACATTATTATCTTTGTTAACATAGTTAGCATAACTACTAGCAAACATTGGAGCCATTCCAACTGTTAGTTATCGTCAACTATCTGCCTAAATAATTTAACCATTTCAATTATCAACCTATTTAACTGTTTAGTCATTCCAACTATATTAAACCTTATCTACCAAGCAAATAATTTAACCATATGAACTCATCATATTTTTGCATTTTCATGCACTGTATTTCCTTCAGGAAATGCTTTTCTAGTTAATATTAATATTTCTTAATTATGAAAATATGTTGTATGCTTATAGCCTCCACTTGGCCTCTGTGTTACAGCTAACAAGAAAAAGGTGTCTTTGAACACTACTGGAGGAGGAAAGGCACCAGAGTGTTTTACAGTACCTGAGGAGTTGGCCATTGCAAATAATAGTGGAAGGTCGAGAATGGAGGGGGTTGAGGCATTCAGTCGGATCCTGGTGCTGTGGAAATGTGCAGGGTAATGGGACATAAGTTTTATGTTAAAATGGTGATTTATGTGTTGCATCATGTGGTGTTATGTGTACAGTTGAGGGGGATCATGTGGAGATCCTCCAGCCACCACAGCCCAGCACATCCAGTGATCCTCAGGCCCAGGTAATTGTAAGAAAGAATCAAATTGAATTAACTGTGAATTAATTATGTAGGTGCAGCCTCACAAATGTAATGTATTTTTCAGGAGGAGGACGTGAGGACACACTGACTGCCCATTCTGACACTCACATCCAGGTTGAAACATTTTATCACTGCTATACTGTACAGTCAATAATCTAGGAGGATGACCTATTTCACTTATGACTTTCCAGTCTACATGACTTTCCAGTTTTACGTCTGTGTGTACTGAGTGAGTTGTATCTGATAGGTTATCAACCGTCTCTGCTTGTATTCTTTTGCAGGAAGAGTTGCAACTGCCTCTGTCCGCTCCTGAGGCAACCTCCTCTCGGCCATCACAGACTCAAAGGGTACATTTGCTTTGTCTTTGGTTCCACATGCTCAAATGTTTTATGCATAAGACATTTTCTTTTTGGGGGTTCTGTAGGCTGGGACGGACAATGTGCGCAGCCTGTACAAGCGTATGCTTGAACTTGACTGAAAAAAAAACAACTGCAAATTAGGAAACTTAAAGCTTGAAATTGAGAAGCTAGAAGATTAAAAGAAGGTATTACTAGTAGATCTACATTTACCAGCCCATCAATGTGTGTACAATCATTAATTGTTTTTCTTTCTGTAATTTTTAGGGAAGGGAGAACTTCAATAAATGATCATGAATGTGTTTATTGGTTGTGTGGGTTTTTATTTTTTATTTTAATGAGTGAAAAATTGGTTGGTGATTGCTTCTCTCACTGCACACCCTGTGGGATGGTCAAGGGTCATGGGGTCAACAATGTCTGGGGGCAAAGGAATGTCATTCGGCACCGTTTCTTTTCTAATTGTGGCTATATATTGTGTAGCACCACAAAGGCCTTTCAGACATGCAAAACGTGCCTTTAAAATCCCAAAGGTCATTTCAATTCTAGCCCTTGTGATGCTGTGGGCAGAATTGAAACTTCTTTGCGGCCTTGCTTGTGGGTCAGCATATGGTGTTAGGAGATGTTAGAGGCATGAGTATCCACGGTCCCCCAGCAGCAAGCCATCAAAACGCCCTTACTGTAGATGAAATGGAGAGCAAATGTCACATGTAAGTTTGTGTCAGAAAACAATTCTACGATGCCGATTGCCTTACCTTCTTCAAATCTTGCAGATGGACTCCCTACAAATGTGGGAATCGTGGACTGAGTTTGGCCACCTTGCTTCCAAGCTTGTCACCATGTACTGGTGATCACGTCATCTAAGAATTTAAAGTTATTTGGTCATTTTGGTAACATTCCTGCAAAAGTTAGGAACATGACTAAAATTGAAGCAAACTGTTTCGCCTGAAAATGATCAACAGGACCCCACCCCATGTGGAGGATGAAAAAGAATGAAAAACATAATGGAGAAGGAATGTGAAATATATAAATATAATTGTTTAAAATGTTTAATGCAAACCAAAACTTTAGCCTATGTGGGTCCAATAGGTGAAGAGAAGGTGAACTTGAGGTAGGACATGATGGCCTATAATCACATATCAAATACACCTAATACCTGCACGTTGATGCTGTGAAAAGATTTGCGATTGATATAATCGCCCTCATGCTCTCCCAGGGGTGCACTGATTGGGATTTGTGTGCAGTCAATGGCTCCTATTACTCTTAGGAAACCTAAGGGAAATTGTTAGTCATGAGTCTCACAATTGTCTTCATGGAAGTAGCCTAATACACCTATTTTTATATTAGTAATTACCCGCGATTGCATAAACCCCTTCCTTAATTTGCAGAGGTTAAATGGCCAGGGAAAACGACAAATGCATCCAACAATATCTCAAAGAAAAGCACATTATCTGCTCTATCGTAAGGGCATTGCTACAGCGGTTGACATTAGAGACGTCTGCATCGATCAGCTGACAAAGATAACGAATTCCCTCGGCTGAGAATCTATATCTTTCATAGAGAATATCGTCCGGGTATGTAAGCGGATTCTGTCTGTCTCTAAAAACTCTCGCCCTGCGAAGAGAGCCCCTCACAATTTGTGCTCCAATATCGTATGGATCATCCAGGTACGCCGGCATTGTTTTGGGAGAAATTGTTAATGGTGGGGTGGTACTTATAAAGGGTGTGGTTAAACTTAAACCTCGTGTTAACCAAGAACATAACCTGCTCGGTTTGAGATGCAGCGTAAATTGCCATGGGAGCATACCTCGGTTAAAACCTATCCACCTTTCGTAGTACGGGCTAATCGAGAAGTTACGCCACACGTGATCAAGTTACTCTCAAAGTTACCCAGATAAGCCAGTAACCCCGCTTCGTAGTACAGGCCCCTAGTCCGAGATTGGTTCACCAACCATAACAATTTCAGTTGTATACGGTCCCCCTTACAGCCCCTTTCTAAACCCAATTGATGAATTCTCTTTAGCATGGCGATGCGGATTCGGCACACAAGGCGATATTTTCCCCATTTCCTAGCCCGAGAGGACATCGCCTGCGATGTCAACGAGGTCTCGTTGTCACAGAGTACACAGGGACTGGACGCAAGTGCAGGATAACTGAGGTTTATGTTCACCAACAGACTGAATACAAATAAAAGCTTGCACGATAGCAATAACAAAAACACAGAAGATCAGGCAATTGTACAAACTAGAATTGCGGTTCCGAGGAACTGCAAGAGTGGGTTTGATCAGTGGCACGGAACTCGGCCTCATCCAAGGATTCCAACGGTACCTCATTTATGAAAATCGGGCACACGGATCAAAAGTTGTCTGCATTAACGCAACATCCAATAAGCTAAAACGCATAAATAACATGGTTGCTATGCTGGTTGCTATGGTGGTCGCTAGGTTGACATTACAGGGGTGGTTTCTAGGTTGTTGCTAGGGTAATTAGTTAGTTGCTAGTAAGCCATCTTAAGCTGACTGCATAAAGTGATTATTTTAAGAGATACATTTTCAAACCAGAACTGTGTATAGGTCATGGTTAAAAACGTATCAGAATCTCAGAAATAATCACGTAATGCAGCCAGTTTAAGATTTTTTAAGAAGTCAGATTTTTTAAAGGCAATCAAATTTCTGCTGACTCTCTTCTGGCTGCGGTTAAAGGCCAGCGCCTGCTGAGAGGCCTGAAGGGTCAGTTCTGAGGTTGTTGGCTGCTGGAACCGAAAAAAGGACTGCATTTTCTTAAAAGACAATGTGACTGAAGTGCGGGCAAAGTTTGCACAGAAATGTACGATTTTTCCCACCCTCATCGACCTTGTCATAAAACTTGTTTAAATGATCACACGACGCCTCCTTGCTGCTTTGTCGTCTACATCAGCCTTTCTCAAACTTCTTTGACCTGAGGCCCAGTCAAGGCATACTTTGGGGTCATAGGGCCCACCTACATGAACCTACCCCCTCCTCCCACCCCCCATCAAATTGTAATATCATCACAATTATTTTTTTTTTATACTATATTGCTATACATGCACTTCAAAACAGTCAATGTTTAAAGTGCTAAGATTGTTCACAAAAGTTTGTGAAAGCATGCACATCAGAGTACTGCTTTACTAATGTAAAATATAATTAGGCCTACACTAGTTTCATTGTTTTTGCATTGTTGCATGATTGATATGCTATTTAATTACATTTCATTTGAATGCCTGAATGTAAGAATTCAGGAAACACAATACCAGCTTTTAACATTTATGTTGTTTACTAGTTTATGTAAATCACATAACACATGAACTGTTTACATACTACTGATAGCCCATTACTGTACACAATAGATTAGTATCTTCAAATAGTCAAGGTTGTTGACTGCTGAAACCGAAAAATGGACTGCATTTTCTTAAAAGACAATGTGACTGAAGTTTGGGCAAAGTTTGCACAGAAATGTACGATTTTTCCCACCCTCATCGACCTTGTCATAAAACTTGTTTAAATGATCACACGACGCCTCCTTGCTGCTTTGTCGTCTACATCAGCCTTTCTCAAACTTCTTTGAACTGAGGCCCAGTCAAGGCATACTTTGGGGTCATAGGGCCCACCTACATGAACCCACCCCCTCCTCCCACCCCCCATCAAATTGTAATATCATCACAATTATTATTATTTTTATACTATATTGCTATACATGCACTTCAAAACAGTCAATGTTTAAAGTGCTAAGATTGTTCACAAAAGTTTGTGAAAGCATGCACATCAGACACATCAGAGTACTGCTTTACTAATGTAAAATATAATTAGGCCTACACTAGTTTCATTGTTTTTGCATTGTTGCATGATTGATATGCTATTTAATTACATTTCATTTGAATGCCTGAATGTAAGAATTCAGGAAACACAATACCAGCTTTTAACATTTATGTTGTTTACTAGTTTATGTAAATCACATAACACATGAACTGTTTACATACTACTGATAGCCCATTACTGTACACAATAATACTGTGCCCATTCATTAACATATATTAAACATCAGGCGTCTTGTTTACACATTTAAACCATATTTGCACTTCGAATTTCGCTTCCAAACTGTAATAACTACATCTACAAAGTCTAAAGAAGATAACCATGTAGTCTGTTCATAGATAAGATCGATCAATTTTGACAGAACTACAGACTTCGTGAAAGTAGCCTAGTAGTCCTACATAAAAGGCTCCATATTCACTTCATTGCAAAATCGCGGTTGGTCTGTTTACACACTAAAACCATATTTACACTTCGAAATTCGCTTCCAAATTGTAGTAACTACATCTACGAAGTCTAAGGAAGATAATCATGTAGTCTGTTCATAGATAAGATACATTTGGACAGAACTACAGACTTCGTGAAAGTAGCCTAGAAGCCCTACATAAAAGGCTCCATTAACTTCATTGCAAAATCGCGGTTGGTCTGTTTACACACTAAAACCATATTTACACTTCGAAATTCGCTTCCAAATTGTAGTAACTACATCTACGAAGTCTAAGGAAGATAACCTTGTAGTCTGTTCAACGATAAGATACATTTTGACAGAACTACAGACCTCGTAAAAGTAGTACCTAAAATTAGTGTGATAAATGGCCATCACGTAGCCTAAAGCATATAGCACTAGCATATGTCAACAGCAAATAGCTAACGTTTACGTTAGCCTAACTTACTTATCGTTGACGTTGACCCGACACGTTTATAAGTTAGACCATAGACTGATAAGGACGTCCATCAAAATGCCGTGTGTATCCTGTGTATCTTTCGTGCTGCTATAGAGTGGTGAAGTCCCGCCCCTTCCGTTTGCCTCCATGGGACCTATCTTTCAAAAAAAATTGAATGGCAGTCTATGGCGAAAAAGAAATTATTTTCTGGTCCCGGTTGACTTGTGCCTTGAATTACCCATATGATGTTTGTCAATTTTAAAGACAATTTTTCATGTAAAGACATTTGCAGTTTGTTTCGTAACTATTGAATTACAACATTGTGAAAGATCGTAATTCCAACGACTACAAACCCATCAGTCGCGCTAGTGACGTTAGCTCATTCACAGCCACACTAGATTGTACAAGCATACCAGCAACAGGTCTTAATTGGGCTTTCCTTGCCGAAGAAAATACCATGAGTCAGAGGATTAAACACATCAGGTAAGTTGTATTCGTCCATAGACTGTACATTACATACTGTTAAGTGACATAGCAGGCAGCAAGATGCAACCGTTAACTAGCATAACAGCTCTTATCGTTTCATTACGTTGGTGACGTACATCGTTCGAGACGAGAGATGTAGTCCACTGAGTGGATTCGCACAAAACCAACATAACTTTTGAAGTCTATCGAACAACAGTACTTTCTTGACGTGAAAAATTATCTTTTAAATTCACACACATCATATGTGAAATTTGTGGCACAATTCAAACTGGACCAAAAAATAATTGTTATCTCTCCATTAACTCCCGTTCATAATTTTTTGAAAGATAGGTCCCATGGATCGGAAGTAGAAGGGGCGGGACTTCACCACTCTATCCTGTTGCCTTTTCCCTTTTGTTCCGGCAACAAGGTTTTTACGCGATATTTGCCACATCCCAGAGAGTTGTTGTTTGGTGGGTCAGGTGACGAGCCGTCGAATCACAGCACAGCACCCAGAATGCATTGCAACACACCGTCTAGAAGGGACTCAGCGTTAGGTCGGCTTTAAATAGCATACAGAACCTTTAGCAATATAACATTGTCTGTAAGCTCCACAGATCGTGGCAAGACAATTGAATTGATTGTGGACTTCTTGCTGGGCAACGATGAGTAACTTGATTAGTAATGCTGCGTGGATTTGCATGATATCTGTATGAAAGTGTGTTTCTCAATGTAATAATCTATACAGCTGTACACATGACTAAGTTCAAATGGAGCTAGCTGGGTATGGGACTGGGCTGAATGGATTGGTGAAATACTTTATTTATTTATTTTTTTTAATGACCTATATGAACATGGTTTGGCTTTAAAAAAAATTTTTTACATGACCTTTACACTTAGTGCTGGCAAGGCATTGAACTGGGCTGAATGGATTTGGAAAATATATATATATTTTTTTTAATGACCTGTATCAACATGGTTTGGCTTTAAAAAAAAGATGAGACAGCGCTTCGCGCTGTCTCATCTTTTTTTACATTACCTTTACACTTAGTGCTGGCAAGGCATTGAACTGGGCTTCATTCAAGGATTCCAACGGTACCTCATTCATGAAAATCGGACATACGGGTCAAAAGTTACATGCACACACCTTCATATACACAGACAGCCCAGCCCAGCCCATTAGAGCTCTGCCAGGTGGCTTAGAACTCTTCCAGGTGCAAGCTTAAGCAATTAGAGCTGTGATGTCACAATCGAATTAGAATCCTTGAACATTCCGCCATTCATTTCAATGGGGCCGAAAAACGCAGAAAAACGGAAATACCGCGAAAACGACAAGGGCCAGCGACACGAAATTAACAAGCAAGTTACACCGGTTCGGGCCTGAATTTTTGGAGTTCGAACCGCGTCGATAGCTCAAACGGTCTAGGAGCAGTAGTTCGGCCAAAAAGTGGGTGAAAAGGAATAATAAACTAGAATTGCGGTTCCGAGGAACTGCAAGAGTGGGTTTGATCAGGGGCATGGAACTCGGCCTCATCCAAGGATTCCAACGGTACCTCATTTATGAAAATCGGACATACGGGTCAAAAGTTACATGCACACACCTTCATTATACACAGACAGCCCAGCCCAGCCCATTAGACATTGCCAGGTGGCTTAGAACTCTTCCAGGTGCAAGCTTAAGCAATTAGAGCTGTGATGTCACAATCGAATTAGAATCCTTGAACATTCCGCCATTCATTTCAATGGGGCCCAAAAACGCCGAAAAACGGGAATACCGCGAAAACGACAAGGGCCAGCGACACGAAATTAACAAGCAAGTTACACCGGTTCGGGCCTGAATTTTTGGAGTTCGAACCGCGTCGATAGCTCAAACGGTCTAGGAGCAGTAGTTCAGCCAAAAAGTGGGTGAAAAAGAAGATATAATAAGAAAACTTAAGAAGAACAATAGCCCACAGCATGGCTTTCAGCCATGCTGTGGTCTTGCTGGATCAAACCCACTAATAAAGTAAACTTAAGAAGAACAATAGTGGCCCACATGGATCAAACCCACTAACTAAGAAGTTCAGAAATCACATAGTACATTCATAGTTCTAAAACTTGAGTCGTCCTGCACAAATCAAGATTTCTCAACAAATGACAGAACAGGGGGTTTAAATAAGGAAGTGAATCAGTCCAACAGGTGTGGGAGATGAAGCTGATTGAACCAATAATCAGTAGACTGAGCTTGGAATGAGTGGTGATGAACGTGGAATGAGTCGAGGTTGTTGTATTAAGTTAAGTAAGTCTTACTATTGATTGCATAAAATATATTAAGGAAAACATTTAAAGAAGCCCTATGCAGGTCTGGTTATTCCTTCGCTGTTTCTGGGTTTTCGCCTGATTTGGACTCGCATTTTTCACGACATAGCTCCCCCTGCAGCTTCGGTAGCAAGTGACTGCTACTAGTGATGGCGAGATGAAGCTTCTTGAACCCTTGAAGCTTTCCAGCCAAATGTGTTGAAAAGTGGTTCATTTCTCGAGGCTTCGAATGCACCCTAGGACACCTACTGGTCAATAAAAATACAACACATAAAAATTCCACACACAAGAGCAATACAAAAAGCGCGATTTGGTCTGCAAATGCTTGATGCACTCATAAGTACAGGCATTGGGGAATACAACCGATTCCCATGTTGAAATATTTCCTCTCTTTGTAGCCTAACAATTAAAGTAGTAGCTATAGACGATCTGTGAAAATTGAGACAAGGATCGAACCTAGGTTGCAAGATCCCTAACCTAACGCCTTGCCCAGTGTCCCAAAGAGTGACTTCATTGTAGTGAAATATTTTCTCTTTTTGTAACAAATGAAGTAGAAGGTGATCCGCGAAAATATATAATCTTGAGGAAGGATTGAACCCAGGACGCGCGATTTCTAGTCCAACGTCTTACCCAGTGTCCTATCCTACAATCGGCCTTCTTCCAGAGAAAAAATCTATATTAAATTGTAGGCTGACGTTGGGTAAAATGACACAGAAGAGAGCAGAGTGATTTTGTAACTGAGTATGTTTGAAGAACAGAGGGCAGTGAAAGTGCTTTGGTAACTGGGTAGTATTTGAAATGAACAGAGAGCAGTGAAATATAGGCATACAACCAACCAACGACCCGCGAGTAGGCTACGTATCCGAGTATGGGTCATCTTAATAGTCAAAGCGTCCTGCCTAAAGTGAACCACAACTCGAAGCAGTGGAGCCAAACGAGGCCTCGAACGTCATGCCTGACGTCAAATTACCAATACAACTCAAGCCTCGATACGGGGCTTTGCTGGGAATGGCTTGACGTTCTCGACACACGCTTCGGAGCATCGGTATCAACCGTAACATCACTAACTGCTACTCTAAACCCCCACTAGCTAGCGAGCTAGCCATCAATAAACCAAGCTAAACACATAGGGCTCACAATAAAACGGTCAAGCAAACACATTGTTCAAGAGATCAAATCACATTACAAAAATGAAGTTCACCCAAGGGTACGCTACTTACAATTTCAACAGCAAAAAAGTCAAGTCAGAGTCCGTTTTGCAGTCTTCTTAGAAACTACAATCTGACTACATTTTCGAGTATTTCCACCGACATCCAGATGTGTTCGGACCGCGACCAGAAAGTTGCATATTCGTTTTTTCCATGGAGAAGCACTAGGGGGAGACGAAGCACCCACCAAACAACCCAAAAAGTGTTGTAGAACCATCACGACTCTCAACCTGCATAATTAAGGTAATTTTTGCTAAAATTGTTGCATAGGGCCTCTTTAAGTGATAGCCAAAATTATTTATTTTCATTAGGAGTGTCCATTGTATAGCTTTGATAGGAAGAGGAGATATGCTACCTTAGTTGATTATGTTTGTTTGAAGGAGGACATGGCCAAGGAAAGTGAGAGCTGCTTTATTTGTGAATAAGCCCTGGTTACTGAGACAATACCATTAGGTCTCTGTCTCTCTCCCTGTCTGTGTCAAACACACAAACACAAAAAAGCCATCAGGTAAATGGTAGATGACATCTAAAAATGACATCTTTGCCAGTATAAATTGTCTAATGACTAATGACCTATTAAAACAACACCAAAGAACTTTTCATCTGTCGCACGCACTATTTGTTTATCCAGCACCGGCTTTGCAAATAACAATGTCCACAGACAAGGTAGAATAAGTTGCATGATTTTATGAAAGTACGATGTATTGCGACATCAGATGCAAGTGAAATTTGTAGTTTCTCATGTCTCATTCCATCGAACTACAGATCCGCTACCCGATGCAGCAAATTTACATAGTGCGGTAATAGCCGATAGAGGGCCGCGAAGCGAATGCAGAAAGTGCCGTTCACCCTGTTACGAGTTGATGAACCACTGAAACGATTTTGGAAACATTATTTTAAGGTACAAAAAACTCTTTGGTGTTGCTTTAAGTGCCAATGCCATCTTTGCCAGTATAAATTGTCTAATGACTAATGACCTATTAAGTGTCAATGCCAAGTATAAGTTGTGCCCAAAAATCTCACTTCATGCTGAGAACAAAACATGACAGCCCTAATTTAATCAAATTTGAATGTCCTTAAAAGCAATAGTACCCTAATTACTCTTCTTGTATAATTAAGATATTCAAATCAATAATGTATGCCTATCTATTCTGCCATTTACTAAACAGAACACAACCATTCAAATGTAGTTTGATAAAAAGCCTGTCAATATTTTCCCCATATGCAATGCTGTGGAAAACATGCTTGTATATTACCATAACTGCTGCTTTAGTTTTGGGCACTAGCTTGAGTTGGTTTAACCAGTAATTAACACACAAAGTAGCCTATAGCCACACTGAACACCGTGGATTACCTGGATGTAAATGTCAAGTTCGCTCTTTTATTTCACAAACTTACTGAAGCAGACAGATCAGTAAGCATACTGTGCAAAACTGGCAATGAATATGGCAGTAGCTTGGGACTGATACGAGTATTGAATATTGTGCAAACTTGCAATATGCATCTAGGCATTATCAGGGGTCTGGTACAGATAATGAGCAAACAGGCAATAAATAGGAGCATAACATATTGTCACGATGCTGCGCAAACTCGCAAAATATGCATAGGGCACTATCAGAAATTTGATGATGAGAAAGATGATGTGCAAACAGGCAGTACACGGCCCAAGGCCCTGAGTATAAGTGCGGTAGCACACCCTAGTACAACACACAACACAGCTACAGTAAGGTGTGTCTCAGTGAAAAAAGAATAAATACATAAGCCCCTTTCATAAGCCACTTTTATTTAGTGAAGGGGAGCTTGAGTGTCTCAGATCAAACTTATTGGCTGTGTACTACTTCTCATCTGGTCAGCTAATATGACACCAGCTGGAGACAGTTGGCAAGTGTCCCATCAGGACATACAGGCACACACCGAACGCCAACCACTGGCATTTTATTATGTCTGTGCACATGTGTACGTGTGAGTCTTTCCATCCTCAGAGTATGGGATGAAGTGATGACATATCCTTCCGCCACATTCAACAAATAATGACATTTGAATAACTTACTGAGGTTTTTGTACTTCCACCTAAAGACTGAGCCAAGGCATTTCATTATGCGATTGAAAGACCTCTGAAGCCGATGATATAAACTAACTTGAGCCTGCCTTCACACCGGTAGAAGTGGCGTCTGCGCACCCAAAGTGTAGTAAAAGAAGAGACCTGCTAGCACACCACCACCATACTGCTGGCTCATGGCACGGGATATTTCACTGGGTGTGGTTTGCTGTTGGAAAAAACTATTCTTACTAGTCTTTAGTAACAGTTACATTTACATTTATTCATTTAGCAGATGCTTTTAACCAGTTAACAAACTTTCCACACTATTATAGCCTACGCAGAGTACACAAGAGAAGGTGGTCATCTGTCTCCGTGGTAACAGACTCCACATACAACTTTCACAAAGGAGAACATGCTGTAGAGCTGAATAAGGTTTACGAATAACGCTGCAGGGGCTGGGCAAATGAACAAAGTGTGTGGGGGCCCCAAGCAAAAATTCCAAGGGGGCCCTACCGACAACATATTATAAAAATTCTTATATTTTGACATGTATCTCACCACTGCAAGCTGGCAGCTCGACTTGCCTTACGTGTGTGTAGAGCAGACTGTCATGAATCTGGCAATATCATTGCCATGGTGGAGGGATGCTCTGGGGCTGAACAATTTACAGACAGATGTGGTGTGCGCCTTACAGAAATAAATGGCATTTTTTTTATTTAGTGATGAAAAATGACCTTTCTGCGCTCCATATCTGTGACACGAACTGATCTGACCTGACTTGACCCGAGTTGGCGTGTTAGCCTGTGTGTGCCTATGGTGTATGCACTCATAATGATTCTCTACAACAACTTTTTACTGCATTGCCATGAACAAAGTAGAGGCATAAAAGGGGTTTCTTTGTTGAACAAATTGGGATGCAATGTGAGCCTTGAATTGGATGCCATGCAGGAATTTGCTAGGATCTCAAAACCGGATTATGAACATGCTTTGCCATAGAGAAACACACGATAGTGTTGGACTATAAACATGCTTTGCCACAAAAACGTGGGGTAAGTCGAGCTATATGAAGTTCTTATTTTGCTGTCACTTCGTCTGGTTTATAACCCAGAAGGATGTACTTGGTATCAAATGATAGCTCTGTGTCTCCTCTTTCATCTGACATGCGTGGCATATCTATCCGATCACGGGTCCGCGAGTAATTCAAACAAGAGTAATGGATGTGCAGCGTTGGTTTGTGTACATGACGTTATTATTTTGCAGTCACTTCATCTGTTTTTATAAGCCAGAAGGATTGATATACATGGTACCAATGGATAACCCTGTGTGTCCTCTTTCATTTGATATGCTTGCCATATCTATGCGATCACGTGTTCGCGAGTAATATAAATGAGAGTAATGGGCGCGCAGGTGAACGCAGAGAAGTATAGACTGTAAATATGATGCAATTTGATTTAATTTCATGATTTTTTTACATGATTCATGATTTTTACTTATTTTCATACTCATGATCGTACAGAAAAGTGCGTAGTCTCGTTGACAAGCCCCATTTCTGCTCTGTCATGCAATAAAGGTTTCATCTCGCTGTGATTAACAGTTCCTATACAGTTCTTTGAACTCTTTTGAACACAGATCCGCTGTTTATAAGGCCATAGCATAGGGCCTACATATGTACAGATGTACTGTTTGTACAACAGGACAGGAGCACGCAACATACATCATTCAATCTCTATGGACAAAATTCTCGCTTGACCCACCAACAAACGCGCTGAGACCAGGTCGGGGGCCCCCTAGGGGCTCGGGGTTCCAAGCAGTTGCCTGCCTTGCCTGTTGGCAAGGTGCGCCTCTGCATGGGATTGTGTTAACAAAGACACCCTGATAAACAGGCTGAGCGTGGAGGTCAGGGATGGCCTAAGCGAGGTGCATTCTACTTATTCACAGCACTCAAGCACCCGTGGACAGGCCTCTGCTGCTCTCAGAGAGCCATTTAAACAACAACGCTCTCCAGCTTTCTACAGAGGTGGTTGGGGAATTATAGAGAACATGCTCATTGTTTTTTTTGTTGGGTTTTTTTTTTATGTGAGGCTAATGCGGAGTGTGCTGCTTTGGTGAGTGGGTTGTTAACAAGATACTGTGGTTTGCACTTTTGTACCTGTACCCTGTGTTTGAATGTATGTGTGCATGTGGGTATGTCTCTCTCTGTGTGTGTATGTGTGTTTGTGTCTGAGTGGGTGAGAAGTTCCTGGCTGAATCCATGTGGGTTATTATTTTCACTGAAACAATCCCCTCACGACCCTGAGCAGCTCCCACAGGCAACATTTGAATACTGATACACCTGCGGAGGCACTCTGAACAGACTGCCTAAAAGAGGTGAGCAAGTAAGTAAAGACCAGGAGGAATATGCAACTTGCCTAAGGGAGACTACATGTAAAAGAAAGAAAGGAAGACAGAAAAAAAGGCATAGAATGGGGATTTTGTAAAAAAGAGATAAAAAGAGAAAGCGAGTAGAGGGAAGGGGAGTGGTGTGAATGTAATAACCATGCAAGTTCGCCCCTAAGGCCTCCCCCCTCTGGGGTACAGTGGTACGACCCACCCAGACTTGGCCTGGGAGGACAGGAGTGATAACACCATGGAGGTATTATATATAACTGGAGAGAGTGACTAAGTCCCGCCCTCCATACAAATGAATGGTGGAGGCTAGGCTAGTAAATCCGGCCAATTCATAGTCAACAGGCGAGTTCGACTTGCGGCAGATCTGTGCAGATCTGACTTGATGTGATGCATGCTGGGTTGAACACAATGCATACTGGGATGGACGCAATGCTTGCTGGTTAGAAATTCTGTCCGACTTCTGTCAGCCGGAAGGGACTTACCACCGTGACACCATGTCACATGGCCTTAAAATATCGCGGGAGTCTTAGCCTGCAGACAGATCTTGCAGTTGCCTTCCACGAGCTGCACGAGCTGAAACAAGCCCTCATGACGTCAGTTCAAAGACGTGATAGGGCCATTTGGGAGGAATGTCCTCATGACGATTATGACGGGAGGCTCATGCTGCTTCCTTATGTTGGAATATGCTAAAATAAACAGAAATCGAAGGGATACCTTCTTATACGTGATTTCTGCAACAATGGTAGGCTAGCCTACTGAAAACTAGGGGTGTAACGGTTCATGTATTCGTATTGAACCGAAACGGTACGGGCGTCACGGTTCGGTGCATGAATCTACACGGAGAATACACGGTATAAAAATACATAAAACTCGTGTGCGGATTAATTAATGTCATGTGAGTTACGAGAGTTCTTTAGCGACACCTAACTGCTAACTACTAGCTAATCTGTAGCCTCGCCTTAGCTCTGAAGCTCTGATTGGCGCCTATGTTCTTTTTTTGTCAGGTCGTCGGTCAAGTCAGTCAGTCAGCGATAGCAGCACTAAGCGAGTGGTGGCGACCCACAAGAGTTAGAGGATCCGCTGGTGTCTTTAAGATCGCAAGTTTGAGAACTTCAGTTACAGTAGTACAGGCGAGAGAGTGGTGGATAAGATGAAACTGTGTGTCGCCGTTGTTCAGCAGTTGTTGGGTATGTGAGTGGAAAAAATGCTACACATATTTGAAGCCATCACCCAGATGATGTAGGCTACCAATTACTGAAACGAGGGGTAAAAAACTTCCCCTGCGCTTCAGCAGCCTTTGGATACATATACAAATAAGGCCAAAACCTATGGCTTAAATTAAACGATTTCGTAATGACAGAAAGCTATGTAAATCGCGTGGTAATTACCTGTTGGGGTAACTTGTAACTTCTCACATGAGGAGCTGGTAGTGTTAAGTGCATAGACAGTAAAGTGACAACGCTAACCAGGCTAATAAACAAACCATGCTACGGTGAGTTAACGTCAAAGGGTAAAGTCACGTGACTTCTAGTTGTAGTCTGTTTATGAAATGAATGGAGCAATTTCGTTTATAAAAAAAAGGCAAAATAGTGTGATATTTTCACAGTTAGTAGGCTAGATTATTACTTTACACACAATGAAAAATATTGAGGCAAATTGTAGACCTTTCCATATACAACTAAACACAGATGTTGAAGGTCTTGCTTAAGTGGATTTTTAAAAATAATTTTTCTATGTAATTTGCACTTTCAGAAATAAGAGATGCTGTAGGCCTATTTTCAGTTTTATAGCTGATTGTTTTATTTTGTTTACAAGTTACAGATGTAGTCTGGGTACTTATTGTACTATTTAGCCTACATCTTACACACTTCAGGCTGTTGCAGATAGCTCAGGGAAGAGACTGTATGGCACTAGGTGGTACAGCCTGAGAAATGTACAAAAAAATGCTTTCTGCATTTTTGTTTTGCTTTTCCCTCCATTGTACCGAACTCGTACCGAACCGTGATGTCCGAACCGAGGTATGAACCGAACCGTGACTTCTTTGTACCGTTACACCCCTACTGAAAACGTTTGGATATTCTGTTATTTTCTGCTGTTGGCTAAATAGATAGACACACATATAGGGGAAACACTTGATATTGAATTTATGTGCTACAATGCAGGCCTGTTAACTGTATGACAACAGTGGTTTATTTAAACTATATCATAAGAATTTATTTCGTCAGTCATCATGCTCATTTTAATGAGTAAGAATGAAAGTTCTGCTGTGTTTATTGCAAACAACATTCCGCGATATCTCCCGCGATGTCTCCCGCGAGTCACGTCAGGCAGACTGTAGCCTTTCTGTCCGGGATGAGCTGCCCTCTGTTGTAGCTCCTCCCGGCTAGCCTCTGAAGATCACGTTTACGTAGTAAGCCAGACCAAGTCAGACTCAGCCGAAGTCGAACAAGCCTATTGCCATATTGAACACTGGGGTTCGGATCCAGCGCAAGTCGGCTCTGACATGCGCCAAGTTCCAAAGCTGGAAATGACGCATGGACCAACATCGATTTTTATTGGATACTCTGTAAAAAGAGAGTCGTCCTCCAGTAAGATGGTGGCGATAATGCACATACATTGCTTGCCACATAACAAGAAAAAGAAAAAGTTGCTCGGGAACGCGCATGGAGTCCGAGAGGAGTCGCCCTGAAGCGCAACTTAATTTCATTGGATAACAGCGGCTCTAACGAAGAGCAGTCTGCTTGCCGTCCTCCTGCTGCAAATGCATTCGAACATGATGTGAAATAGCCGTAGTCGAACTATAAATAAACTATTCGATTATTAGTGCCATTTGTAGCGCATTTTTACAGTCTATGATTAGTTTGTTTTTTATTTTATTGTTTGCCTCTCATAGCGGGTGCTCTAAACGTATTCTAGCCAGCCCTCAATACCCACCCTCTTTCGAAAATGGAAGATAACGCACAGAACGGCCAGTCTGAGCGGACAATTACGTCCCCAACTCATGTAAAATGTGGTGTCTGGAAATACTTTGGGTTGTACAGAGAATGTAGTCTGCGGACTCTGCAAAAAACAGTTTACTACGCATCCACAACATCCAATTGACCTGTCGCTAAGCGCCACCCTTAGAACGCTGATGAGCCAATGACAGTCCAGCCTCAACGGGACTCGGACATCAGCTCGGACAACTCCATAGGAAACAACAGGGGGCAGGCATAAAATGACAAATGAATGGTTATTTATGGAGTTTATTAACTCAAAAACCCCAACGGATAACCATGGTCAAACGTTTTGCATTGGGGACGTGTAATACTGATAGCCGGTACCCCGAGAGGCTAGAAAACGGGTATATTTTCATCAAAAGTAGCCTACAGGACGTCTCTCGCGTTTGCAACAGCTCGACGTAATGTAGGCAACTAAGCCAACAACGTGGGCACAGGTTCCCTGTTAAATCCCAAGATGAAAATGCTCATTAACCAACTACTATATTCTTACTACATCAAATATTAACGTAATCACCTGTCGAGTTACCATCCAAATGAGCAGCGGAGTCAGAGGCACAGACAGCCAGCATCGCCAGGCGTCCATGTATGATTGCACACTTTCCGTAAATCCTCAAATTATGTCCGGAGTCTGCTATTTACTTAGGCTTAGGCTGGTATGTTTGGGGCAGGATTGTATGCGAGGCAGAGCTTTATTTCATTGTGCGTTTTATTGTGAGGCGTGTGTTTCGTTTGGAGCGGCATACCAGGCTATCAAAAGCAGACGATTTTCGGTTTGGTTTGGGATTTAATTTACTTTAGGACTGTTTTATTATATATCTAAATGTTGAGACTGATAGGCACTTAAATATAGGGGGTATTTGATGGCTCACTGTGAGGTTTCATGTAGTTGAAAAAGTGTCGGAATTTCCAGCTGTTTATTGCGAGACAAGGCAGCCGCTTTCACTCATTCATTGAATGTGCGCTGTGCTGTAATGGAATGAAACCTTATTGTGTAGCCTAAGTTGAGTTATTTTTTTAATTATGCATGGTGTAGGCTTGTTATTAAATTTGTAGGCTGGAATGCCTCGCGGCAACAATTGTGTTTAAATGTAGTAGCATAGGCCTACTGCTTCAGCCTCTGGCTAGCTCAAAAGGGGGCTGCTATGATGGGTTGAGAGTGTTGGAGACCCATGGTGTAGGCTATAACGAGACAATTAAGGGCTTTATGCCACTGTTGTGTAATTTATTGTCTTTAATCATATTTAGGCTATTTTTGTTCAGGACAAACAACAACGAAACAAGATCAATACAATTCTCTTTATTCTTCATCATGCATAACCATAATATAGCCTACATGTCTTCTCATAAGCTCAATTACGCACTGAATAACGTTTGGCTGTAGCCGCCAGATAGGTACCCGCCCACCAACATGTACGCGCATGGGATCTCGTGCCCAACACGGATTTTCGTGCATGGAGCTGGTTCCAAATGATCCATGCAGCGGCATATTTGAAAATGGCGTATGCTAACATGCCGAAGCTAATCTGCACGCTCTTGACCCCCTGGATAACACTGCTCATCAAGCCAGCAGGCCCCAGCTGCACCTCAGCACTGTGTTCAAGGCAGAGCCCTGATTCACCGTGAACAGACTCTGGGCTAACAGACTCATTACCCAATTCAAAACTGCCATTAAAACAAATTTTTTAGATAAGTACATGCACTCTGACCTGTTATTGGTGACTGCATTGTTGTTTTTTGTATGTTTTGTTGCTCTTTGAGCTTGAGGCTCAAAAGAGGCATAATTAAATAAAATATGTAATTATCACTATACCATACTTGCAGTCCCCCTAAACTGTGTCCATTCCTGCAGTGTAAAAAAGCCATGCAGTGTAGAAAATTGAATAATGTCCTGTTGAAACTGAACATTCCATCTCTCTTCAAATAGTTTTATTCACAATAATGTTATTATTTTATTCACAATGAACATAACACTGGGCCATATTCACTTAGGGTTAATGTTTAAAGAGCTTGACATGATTTTGTTGAATGACTTATTATTGTATGTATATTTTGTCTTTTACATTTCACATACATCATTACATTTCACAAACAACTTCATTATCCACACTGCACTCAATTGAGTCGGTTGGACGAAGGGGTCTATCTTGACCATAGACTGTAAAAAATAGGATAGCTGAGAGGTTTTATGGTCAAAACATTTGCTTTTAATCAAATAAAATACAAACAAACTCACCGCCAAATCAGGAAATGTTCAGGTCTCGTTCAAAGGGGTGGGGGGGTGTCGTCAGCAAAACCTTGGAATCTTTTCATTGGCTGAGATGTCAAGAGCAGACTGTAATGGTGGAGTATCTCTTCAGTATGTGTTCAAGTGTTGATACAAGCTGTTGAAAGTGCACACAAGTATTCTGTCCAATAAACTGTCATGCTTTCTGTTTGGAAAGTCAGGCTAGCTGGACTGTCCAAGCCTAATCCTCAGCCAACAGTCAACTTATCATTCACAATCAGTTTCATAATGCAGTAGTACACATTGAGTATAAATATTGCTACGCACTTCGTGGGTATAAGATAAAGCCAGTGGTCACAGTTTTTGTTGAAGCCAGCCTTGAGCACTCGAAATACAAATCCAACTGAAAGCACTCTCCCTACAGATTCACCCACATCTAATCAGCTTGTTAATAAGTAATCTGGATATTACAGTTTGCGCTTATTGTGTAACTGACATCCTGATGGGTCCACTTACTCAAGTGTGCCCATATTTTCTGTGTCATTTGTGTATGTTTGACCCACAGTTCATTATCATATTCTTCCTTACACAGTGCTCGTCAAGGTCTGAAAACCACATATACTGCACATTTGCAATTGAATATACAATTTAGACTTTTTGAAAGAAAAATTAAATAGATTTTTTTGAAAGAAAAAACACACAAATTGTTGTGTAATATCAGTCTGACTATTTCCTATGGTTAAGAGAACATATTGACAAGCAATATTAATGTATAGCTATATATGGCTTCTATAAAAAATCTTTTTGTTTCATAAAGAATTTTTAAAAGTGCTTTTTAAGAAGGCCTGTAATAATTTTCCTTAGATTACAAACATCCAAGGAGAGCAAAACCAGAGGCTTTCAGACCCCGTTTACACGAAGGGAAAACGCAGATATTTCCCTGCGGTTTGGCCTCTCGTTTACACCAAAACCCTGTTTTTATCACAGAAAACGATTATTTCTAAAACCTCCGGCCAAAGTGGAGATTTCTGATAACGCCGGTTATGTGCTGCCGTGTCAACAGGGATAAAGAGCGTTTTAGCTTCTTAAACGTCACATTATGCGCCAGAAAATCCTTAACGTCATGTGAGCGCCTGATGTTTACAGTTTCTTTGGCTACTGATCAGGATTATCATGGATGCTGTTAAGGTGCTACTAATTTTTACTTTTGTGCAAACGCTTCTGGCCTGTTTGCATTGCAACAACTGCTCTACATGGAGGAGCAGAGGCGAAGGATCGCACGGAGGTCAACATTTTTACTGCTCGTGTTAGTCGTTGGTGTCGATTCTGAGGATTTTGATTGGCCAGCATGGCTTTATTCCTTTCCCTACACTGCCACCCATAGGTTTGGCATAGTTATTATGGCGCTCGACAGCGTATTTATGCGGGTTGATGTAAATGACAAGTTTTTTGAAAACAATGTTGTGTGCACGATGTTATTATTGAAAACGGAGGGGGGGAAATATTCGTTTCTCTAAATACCCGGCTATGTGTAAATGTGGCCTCAGTGTTGGAGGACAGAAGTGAAATTCCTCATTTGAAGGGTGAGGTGCGATTGAATCTATCGAGCGAAGGAGGAAAAGTGACGTCGCCAGATTTAGGAGTCGCACACCAAAGGCGAAAGGAGTTAATGAGTGATTAACAACTGCAATTAAAAGATGAGGCGGGGGAGGAGAGAGGCAGAGGGAAAGCAAGAGAGAGAGAGACTCACGCTCTCACTGCAGGTCAACGAGGCAACCAACACGTCCGGGTCAAAAAATTCCAGGCATAAGGTCGAGGGCCGAGGACCAGTAACAACAGCAGGTCATGAACTCACATCACATAGGCCTACTCCTGGTGATCTCCCATACTTGGATTTGGATTTTGGATCTACCTTGCGAGAAGGACTGTCTTGACCTGCCCTGGACACGTGGATTTCTGGTTTGTGGATTTTGGCTTGTTAGCATTTGACTGTGGATTTCGGCTTGTTTGCTGTTGACTTTTTTTGTGGATTTCCTCAGACACACCTCACCACATCAGCCAAAGCTCCGCGTCAACCCTCTCTGTTGCTGTGCTGTGCTGAGTGAGTGACGACAGCGGATAGAGCGGCAAAAGTGTGCTTCTTTTAACAACATCTTTTGCATTTCTTTTGCCCATAGCAAGACACCTGCCACGTTTGAAATCAGTCGGACGACCGGTTCGAGAGATATGCAAATAACAGACACACAAACAAACACAAGCACAGAAAGACAGACGTTCCTGTCATTAATACTGTAGATTTCAATCAATCAATACTTTATTCAGGACACACAAAAATGGTCTATAGCACAATACAAAACATAGTAAAAGACATTCAAATATAAAACAAAACACATACAATACAAACAAATACAGTCAGAATTCCACAATGAACAAAGAGATGTTCCCATATACAGTAGCAAGGGGCTGGCGGACCACTGTCGGCCCACTGGGGCAGATCTGGTGGTCCGCTGGCATTTTGCCCATCGGTTCTCTGGCGGGTTGCAGGCAAATTGGCCAATATTTCGCCACTATTGGTCTAAAATCTTTTTCATTTGTTCAGTTATACTCCATATATCATTTTAATAATGTTTCTTAATATTCATGACAAGTTAAATTTAAAGAGATGGTGGTCCAACCGCGGACCACAAGTGGCACGCCACCAGCGGTCCACTATCTGCCAATCTGATTTTGCTATCTGGGTTCATATTAGCATATAAAACGCCAATGGTTCCACAGTCTCGAGGTGAACCTGACTGCAGTCGTTGCAGGGTTCGCTAGTGTTGCAATTATGCTGTTGGGGTAACTCAGTTAGTCTACACATACATCTGTACATGAGATTTCTGAGTACAGCAGGACAGGTGGATACACCAACACTAACATACATTTGGCTTGCACTATAGATAGATACGGTCAAGAGATGTGTGAAGAACAGACATATATGAACCTTTCCTAACTTGATAAATAAATATTCCAAAATCACACATGCAATGATGGGCTATTGAAAGTGAAAGGTCTCCCTCTGAAATACGTCCTGTTCAGAACTCCAATATGAGTTCTTCTGAGCTATTTCTTTGCTAGATTCGCAGGGTCAGCTTAGTGCTTAGTGCACTCAGAACAGATCTATGATGGTAAAAAGGAGAATCATAAATGATCACACTAGTATTCTCTTTGAGCAAGTACTTCCACAGACCTAGTCAACTGTCAGACTTGGTTGAAGACTTAGTGGATCATTTTAATTCAAAAATTGCAAATATTATGGATGACATTGCTCCATTAAAATTTAAGGACAAACAGAAAGCATCACAGAAGCAAAATCCAGCGGTTAACCTCCTAAAAAAAGTGTGAGAAGACCGAAAGAATATGGCGCAAATACATACTCAGATCCACTATGAAATCCATATGATCCACACATACAACTCTAAAATATGCAAAGCAAGACAGTCTTTCATCTCTAACATCATCAGTAGAAATACAAATAACACTCTACTATTTTCAACCGTTGAGAAGTTAACAAATCCCCCCTCACAATCAGCACCTGAACTCAAACACACATAAATGCACACGCACACAAGCACGGACACACGCACACACACAGGTACGCACACACACTCACACACACGTACATGCACACACACACACACATACAGTAAACACACACACATACACATGCAGTAGACATGCAGACATACGCACGCACACACACACACATATATACACAAACACATACACGTATACGCACACATGTGCAAACACACACACACACACATAAACACACAAACACGCACACACACATAAAAACACACACATGCAGGCAAGCAGCGTAGTTCTACTCTTGCTGCTCCATAAGATTCCTTTGGGGGTAATCATAAATGTTTCTGTTTAAGCTGTTGCTTCTGTGTAAGTGCAGCCATCCTCTGTGTTGGTTTTAAATATTTAATGATGCATATGAATATATGCATACTAATGTGTGTAAAAAGATGTTACGTGGGTGCTGTTTGCCCTTCTCTTTAGAAGCACTCAGATCATAAGCTGGCCCTTGTCATAGAGAATGTATTTCCACTCAGAAAAGCTGCCAGATAAGCATTTGAAATTATCGCGGTAAAGTGAGTATCCTGAAGACATCTTCAGTCTGCAGATGGTAAAACAGATTTGGACTCTTGCTTTACCCCACAGCGTGTAAGGGAGTTCTGCGATTTGTTGAGCAAACTACTTCTGCAGCATTTTCCATATAGGCTCTAGAGCAGGGCTAGGAGCTTACAGCTCGTGAGCCAGATATAGCTGTTTTGTGATGAGCATGTAGTTCATGAAGAAATTTTGAGGTCTCGCTCAAGATGCCATTTGTCAGATCAGTGTACAATTTCTCATAGGAGAAATTAAAGAATTTAGTCTAACAGATACGTAATGGATAACGCTGCCAAGGTGTCCCAAGATACGGAATTAATGGACGAGGCAAAGGCTAAGAACTCCACGATGCAAAGTGCGACCTGTCTCCTAGTTCAACCGTCTTTTAATATAGTTGCTATAGTTACAGTACCATTCAAAGGAGCATTGATATGGAATGGTGATTCAAGTTTTTTACCAGGTCTAGTTCATAGGTGTCTCACCAGCCAATCAGAAAAGATGATCTTCTCTCTGGGGGATAAAGCCTCATTTAGTATAATAATAGTAAATGTGTGCTTAACATTAAAACATTAACATTACCTAGATGTACCGCAGAGCGGTACAAAATATGACCGCCGCCCAGTCCAGCACATTTTTTCCACAAAAAGAAATCACGCTGAAAGGCCTATATGATTCTAACTGTCTCACTAAATTGCATTATCCACACTCAATTCTCACTGGTATCTGCTAGACAACAAGTACCAAAACATGATTAGTTCATAGATTTCACATGTAAAATGAATTTTATACAACCCCACCTCCATCTTGCCTGTTCATAATTCTGAGAAATTCTTGATTGTTTGTGTTATGTTTATGTTATGTGTGTGGGTGTGTGTGAGTGTGTGTGTGTGTGTGGGTGTGTGTGTGTGTGTGTGCGTGCTTGTGTGTGTGCCTGCGTATGTGCCTGTGCATGCAAGCGTACATATGTCTACTGTGTGAGTATGTGTCATACGTATGATTACTGTGAATGTATGTGTGTGTGTGTGTGTATCTGTTTGTGCACATGTGTGCACATGAAATGGGTTAACATGACCCCTGGAGGCAAACATACGGAAAAAAATGGTCATCCTAGGCCCTACAGTTCTCAAGATATTCACAGAGAACTGTGTCTGCCCTACCCTCCTTTTGGGGGGTCCAGTCCAGCGGGGGGCTACAGATCAAAACGAAAAATGACGGTTCCATGCTATTCATGTGGGGGTACATGCCCACCAAGTTTTGTGTACCCCGGTCTTTCAGTGTCCCGGGAATCCTTGTTGGTGTATGTCACTAAATGTACACATAAATTATTTTATTGTAAGGCCCCCCATGAACGAAAGTACACAAAACTTGGCATGCATTCGGAGGGTGTCATAATGATCCTACACTTTTAATTTCGTGCAGTTTTGACCTTGTCAGCCAGAGATATTGTGATGAAAACACATGAAAAAAAAATGAAAAACTCATTTTTTGCTTTTTAATTTTTAACTAGGTGGCGCTATACATGAAATAAGTGGTAATGGGATGGGTTGACATGCCCCCTTAAGACCAACATACATAAAAAAGGTGGACCTCCTAGGCCCTACGGTTCTCGAGATATTCACAGAAAACTGTCTCCGGCCACCTACAGGCCAGTTGGTGTATAGTAACATAAATTAATTTATTGTGTGGCCCCCCCATGAACGGAATTCCACAAAATTTGGCGTGCATACAGAGGGTGTCATAATGATCCTACACTTCCAATTTCGTGGAGTTTTGACTATGTTAGGTCACAGATACCTTCAATTACAACACCTCATTTTTACTTTTTTGTGTTTAACTAGGTGGCGCTATACATGAAATGAGTGGTTATGGAATGGGTTGATATGGCCCCTTGAGATCAACATACAAAAAAAAATGGTCCTCCTAAACCCTACGGTTTTTGAGATATTCACAGAAAACTGTGTCTGCCCTACCTAAACCTATATGACCGCCGCTTCGCTGCGCGGCGGTCATAATAACATACAAATGGTATTAATGGATCTTCCAGCTGAAAAAAGTTTCTGACTCTTGCTCTTGAATATTGATTAAATATTTAGTACAGTTTGCAGGTAAGCTCATTGCTGCATCTCCAGCATGGCACGGCATGGTACTATTCATGCATGCTTTCCCATTTATGTATGTAATACAATAGAATTAAAGGTACAGTGTAATACATTTACACTGTATTTATCCCATGATAATGATGATGCTGTTGAAGGTCTCCTGTGGACGGGAAAGCAGAAATTTCTCCTATGGCTCTTTCATCCCAGATCTGCCATGCGTGACTCTGGCTGGGGGCCCTGATAGCTCAATCTGAGCGTGTTAATTACCAGCTCAAAGGGAAGTGAAGCGCGAAGGGGAGCTGGTACCTGGGTGGTGGTGGGGGGGTTCTGTGGGGGCCCGACTCCTGGGCTACCCATGGAGAGTGTGTGGGGGTGGGGGGTTAGGCTACAGATGAGGCCTCTGCTCCACCCTCATGTGAAGGGTTGTCCCTTGGTGAGACGTGTAACGCAGAGGGAAGGATACCTGTCTGTCTTAGAGGCTGAGATAGCATTAGGGAAAAGAAGGCAAGGGAGTAAACAAGCACAGAGAGAAACCCCCACCAACACTCACATGCATGCATGCATGTATACAAGGACACCTATAGACAAATGAAATGCATGCCTTTTCTAAATCATACACAGAAACACACAGTAACACTGATAAACAAGTACAATCAAACAGGAATGCAAATACACACTCACTCTCTCTCACACACACACACACACACAAACACACAAACAAAGAGCTGAGCCCACTGATGTGTTTTGTGGAGTAGGAGTCAGAGAGTGATGTCCTCTGGGCTTAGGAAATGGAGACTGAACGAGCAGAAAGCCTGGCTAATTACCTCCCCCAAGCTACACTGGGGCACAGCGCCGTTTTTAAAGCCTCCTTTCAGTCACCTCCTTCCTTGCTTTCCCCTCCGCCTCCAGGGAGCAGGGTCCTTTTTAGGGCGGAAAGAAAACACATCACTTTGAATTAAAACTACAATGAAGGTCTTCCAATCCCAGCATGCTCTCTCTCTCTCTCTCTCTCTCTCTCTCTCTCGTCAGTATAGACTGGCACCATTTTAGACCCCCCCCCCCCGATAGTCACAGTGTTAAAACATTAATTGCTTGTTAATTTTAATGCTGTTTTAAATGTTAATTGCTTTTTTCCATCTGAACAACTCAATGCCCTTGCTCTCTACTATGTGTTATGTGTGTGAACCCACCCACCCCACCCCACAACACACACACACACACACACACACACACACACACCTTTCCCTCAAAACTCACAAAAGCCCAAGGCTGGAACACTCGCTTGACCAACAGTATAAATCTCAAAATTATTTGGCCTCCCAATCATCTGATTAAATTCAAATATCGGGGAGCAGGCATCAGGCAGTGTGGCTAACACTAAAGTTAACAACCCAGAAGCAGATGGGTTTAATCAGATTATAGGCTTTTGGAGGCTCTCCCCCCTCCTTCTGTGTGGCATTTGATTGAGTTTTTTTTTCTCCCTTCCCCATTAAGAGGGATGAGAGGCAGTGGCATTTAGGTTTGGAGTGCGTCTCGCTTCACGAGATTGCCACCACTTTGAATTCGGGGCATTTGTAATATCCTCTGAACAAATACGCCACCTGATCACGCCGGGTGCATACACACGTACCAAAAATTAAAGAGATCGAGGGGGGGGGGAGATTATTAGACCAGTCAAAATGGTTTCAAAGGTTATCATGCATATGTAAATGCAAGGACTAGCAACAAAACCCCCCAAAATAATGATAATATTATTTGTTTTATCAGAGTCATCATACAATTTGCATTCCAACATGACAGAATGAAAATCAAAAAGATGGAAGGCAGAAGATTATCATTGTGACAGAAGTTAGATGCAGAGATTTGAGCTTCATGTTCGTTTGAGGGGCTGAATTGAGAGAGTGTGGGGCTTTGATGAACACCCATGTGGCCAGCCGGGAGCCTCAGTGCCCTCTATGACAAGTGATCACAGACTGGGCATGACCATGGGGCACAGATGTGGCCTGCATGCCAATCAGGCATGAGAGGCCATGTCGGAGTGGCACACACACGTACACACATCCGTACACACACACACACTGAAAGCCAAAACTAACTAGGGATGGATGCAAGTGCACTTGCAGTCCTGGTTTGGGTCAGCAGACACACAAGAGAGTGACTCAGCAGAAAGATGTGTGTATGCAAACTCAGCAACTCAAAAGCAATATGAAAGTCATGAGCTGTTTGATGGGTTGTGCTTGGTAAGGGCGTGCACATCTGGCTGTAACTCTGCTTGATTTATACAATCATATTTGATTGAGGATCAATAGGGCGTGCTTCGTGGCTATTTCGGTGGTTATGGTGGAAAATAATCTTCAGGCTTGCTTGGCCCGATAGTGTGTGTGTGTGTGTGATAGATAGAGAAAGACAGCATGTGAGTGTCGATGTGTTTCAGTGTGAGAAAGAGTGTATGCGAGAACGAGTGTGTGCGTGAGTGTTTGCGGTGTAATGGATGGTGCCAAGTGCTAAGGGCTCATTTGAGTTCACAGCAGGAAAGAAACCAATCGCCCGGCAACCACAAAACTGCTGACTCAGCTCCTGGGTCACGTGACCCTGGGAGAAAAGAGAGCATGGAGACGGGTGGGGGCAGCTGGGGGGGGTGTGTGTGTGTGTGAGTGGGTGCGTAGCACGATGAGATACAGGACGCGGGGGAGGTTAGCGACACTGATAGCGTTCCAGGATGATTAATTCCCCAGATGGCTGTGTGTTCCATCGCCGTTGGCCCAGGGACAGCGCGACATGGTGGGGTGAGATCCGCCACATGGTACCCTGCTTTGCCAAGGAGCCGCTGATCGCACGGAGGTTAGCTGTCAGCTGAGCAGCCTGCTGAATTACGAGCTACTTCCACACAACATTTATGATAACCTCTTTCCACTGCTCTCTCGCTATCACAGGTGACAAGTGCCTGCCACAGTCAAATTACTTCTCCAAAAAATGTAATAACTTCATGTTTGTTAGTGTACATTTGTCACAGCACTCACATAACACATTTATATCATGTTGCTTCATTTTTCAGCATGTCAAAACCCACTGATGGAAACAAACAACTTCGTCACGTCACGTTTTGCCTACAGTGGCAGAGATGCAGTGACGGTGACTGGTGTGTGTATGTGTGTGTGTGTGTGTGTGTTATGGGCCCCATCTGCTGAAACTCTCAATCAGCTCTCAGGACCAGGGACATCAAATATAACACGGAAACTGGCAAAGGGTTTGAAGGGTAGGAGGGCATGCCAGTCATACTAGCCTCCGCAAAGAGGAACTGCAGTGGGAGTCAGGAGCAGGTGGCACCCAGACCAGTCATTAGCCCGTCACCAGGGGAGTGACGCGGAGACAGATATGAATTTGGGATCGGCGGCGGCTGGGAAAGGGCCAAAGTGGTATTAGTTTTGTAATTCATCTCAAGCTAGTCAGGGAAGATCAATCTTTCATGTGATTAAGCTGTACAGCACTTTGGAGATCGTTGTTGATGTAATTACATATAAGTATGCATTGTAATTACAAATGGGTTCAATGAAAGTTTACTTACAGCAAATGAAATGGTTTAATAGGATTGTGGTTGTGGTTCGGCCAAAAATGGTACATTTGTCATACCATAGAAATGTCATTAAATATTGCATTGAATACAACAGCAGGGTCATATTACAAATCACGCTGTATTATATTTTCTTGGATCCTTTCACAAGTTCCTGCCAACATCAACACACAAAGAGCAAAAGTGGGAATAACTGCAAAACCCACATATTTCCCCCTGAACTTTTTACTCCAGTTTATTCCTTATCTCCCTAGATGGTGGTGTACAGAAACATACTGTTCAAAATGTTTACCCATCATCAATTATTCACACTTAATCTCCTGTATCCTTTGCCAAATTGTATAGCAGATTGTGAAAGTGAACAGCAGCACTTTTCAGTAGCACAATCAATATTCATTATTTTGTTCCTCTGAACCCCTGACCACTTGACATCTGAACCCTTGCCTAACATTGGAAAGGCATCTTCGGATGTAATAGTGCAAGTACCTGTAACGGAATGAAACTCATTTAGACTTCTAGTCTTCACTCAGTCCCCCCCCCCCTCTGCTCTGCAATGCAGGGCTCTGGTGACGTACCAGCATGCATCAGTCTTCAGCCTTTCCCAACGTCCTTGAAATGAGATTGGTGTCATTTCATGGCATTTACAGGCACCCTTCAGCGGAGACGAGGCAGAATGCGCACACGAGAAAGTCGGGTTGGAGGGGGAGAACATGAACAAGCCGGGTGGCTCAGGTGGGCTGTGGGCTCATAAAGACAGAAAGATGATATTTGACTTCCTCTGAGAGAGAGAGGCGGGAGGGAGGGAGGGAGGGAGCGAGGGAGCGAGCAAACAGGGGAGGTCAAGAGGTTTATGTGTGTGTGAGGGACAGAGGAACAGGAAGGAACAGACAGGGTTCTGTGCTGCAGACTGGATCAGGTCACTTTCAACAGGCTTGGTGGTGAGGGCGTTACAGCGTAACCTTCTGGATGAGGCTTCTCTGGTGTTTTTTTCCCCTTTGTTCTCCAGCTATGGATGATAATGATGATGATCTTCACACTAGTGAATACTTCAAGCCAAGTCATTATTTTGAGCATAGCCAAGTCAAACTCAACTGAATTTGAGCACAAATCCACTTTCAACTCAAGCAGAGTTAAAATTATTCAAATCCTCTAAAGTGACTGGCAATCAGCCACAAGCTGTCAAAAATGTAACAACTGTTAATAAGCCAGGGAGATAAAAAAAAGAATGTTATGAATTCAAGCATTAAACATTAAGCTTTCCTTTAAAATGAATACAAAGCAGTTCTCTTTCAGTTGAGTTTACTCAACATTAACCAATGAGAAATCATTCTAGGATGGTGCTATCAATCTGAACCAATCTCCAATCACCTATCTCAGGGTTTTTTCGAGGGCCACGAAATCCTTGGCAGTTAGTTCTCAGTGAATGCTTGTCCACCATCACCAATGACGTGTTGTGATAAAGCATGACTTCTTATTGGTTAACATTTCATGTTCTCCTTTAAAAAAACAAGGTTATTCATGTCACACAGCTGTTGTCAGTAGTACAGCCCAAGCTGATCTCAAATCTGACTGAAATCTGAAAGATCCTCCGTCTTCCTGATGGAACAAGAGCTCCCCACTGCCAGAGATCTGACTAACCCCCTGCAGAACAGTCATCACAAAGGCAGCTGGGAAATGGAGTTCAATCACAAAGACAGCGGGGGACACTGTGGCTTCTCACAGCTAAAAAGCTGGCCACCAAGAGAGAGCAAGAGATACTTCATCGAGTGGAAAATTAAAGGTGTGTGAGAATAACAAGAGACACTTGCAAAGACACTAGGAAGAGAAACTTGCAAGAACTTCAGAGAAAAACTCATTTCTCTTAATATTGCCTTCACATCAGAAATACTTCAAAAGCGAGAATAACAAAAAGCACCACCTCTGCAAAATAGGTTTTCATACACTCGGATCCAAATCTGTCATAGTTAGGGTCAACTCTGTGGCACTGAATTTGATTACCAGAAGGAAGATAAAAGAAATAAAGCCTTCAGAAAAAGGGAGACGGTGTGTGTGTATGGGGTGTATAATCTTCACTTCGCTTCACACGTTTTGGATGAGTGATATCACAGCCTGGGCAAACGCGAATCAGGAACGAATTGAGCCTTGCTCTTTGCCACATCAGAATGCAGAATGCCCAGTGGCAGATAAGATTAATCATTTAATGAGCAAAAGTCCATCAGCCCACTGCTAATTTCTGCCCTCTTTGATCTCAGTCACAGCTGCAGCAGGAGAGAGAGAGAGAGAGAAAGAGAGAGGTTGTTTGTGTATCTATTTGTGTGACAGAAAAAAAAAGATTGTGTGTGTGTGTGGATGTGTGCGTGCATGTGTAGCAGCATTTATCCGTGAACATACCACCAAAATCATTAATCCTTAGAATCCACAAATATGTGACTGGAGCTGTACTGGCACCCTTTCTAGTAGGGTCATATCTTTTCATTTATAACCTGCAGTTGGTGTGTCCTTGACACAAGACATTTAGCATTTAGAGAATGCTATTATCAGCCCATGTTGCATAATTCAAGAAAAACACTGAATAGATACAAAAATGTCAGATACAGCAAAGAGAGGTTGGAACTCTGTTATCTTAGCTGTCCTTTCCTGCCAAAGGTGTCCATTCCCAACAGTCTGCATATTCTATGGGTCTGCAAGATTCTCCATATGCTTAAATACTAAAAGGGACATGTGTTGACCGAATTAAAAAATTTAGATGAAATCTCAATATTACCAGCACAGAATCAAGCCAATCACATATGAGATCAAGCCTACTGCTGCTCCTATAACAGTGCCACCCTCATGCCACCCCTCATCCTCTCTGATGCCATCTCCAGCTCAGCTCCTATAAGAGTGCCCCCCTCATGCCACCCCTCATCCTCTCTGATGCCATTTCCAGCTCAGCTCCTATAAGAGTGCCACCCTCATGCCACCCCTCATCCTCTCTGATGCCATTTCCAGCTCAGCTCCTATAAGAGTGCCCCCCTCATGCCACCCCTCATCCTCTCTGATGCCATTTCCAGCTCAGCTCCTCCAGGCTGGCACGTCTCTGCTGCCCTTGATTAATAACCTGCCATCACTGTGTGTGAGGAGAGACTCTATCCATCACACACACACACACACTCCAAAAAACAGTGGCCACCACTAACAGGACTGCAATTGCAATATTTGTGTGTGTGTGTGTGTGTGCTATTTGAAAATGAGCAGACTTGACAGATCTGCATTATAGGTCTTTACAAACAACCATCACTAAAGGCCAAAACAGCATCACCTGTCAATCACTTGTTTAATTCTCACCCTTCCTCTTTTGATGGCCCAAAAATGAATATTCAGCGACTTCATTATGCCTAAATGTGTTGTTGAAGCGTCGCCTCATAATTAACGAGTGGTGATCAGCCATGCAATTAGCCCTCACTGAAAGAAGGGCATTCATTAGCCTGGGAGTAAATGCTGTGAGGGCGTGAAAATCTATACCAGTTCTAAACTTCTTTTGTGGCATGAAAACATTTTACTGGATGATCACTGATGCCCAAGTCCTGTATAACTAACAGAATGTTCTAAATCTAATCCGGAACTTAAGACCCTTATGAGGTGATCTCCAGAAATTGCACATTCCAGAAACAGCCTGTGGGCGAAAAAAAAACAGCCAATTCAGCAAAAGTACTGTTCAATTTGAACAAGGTTGAAATTGCACTTCTTTATAAAGGGAATCGGAGGTAATAACAGCTACTGAGGAACAGGGTCACACAGCTTAGGGGGTTTAGCGATATTTGCTTTCCAAAAGTAAATGGTCACAGCACAAAATGTCAGTTCTGCAGGTGAAAAAAAAAATCATTAACAATGGAGGCAACACAAAGAGAGTATTTTCCTCTTAGGCAGTAGGGCCATAATACTCCTGTTTTCTGTTATACCTCAGCTCAGATTAACTTTCCCTGCATCCGTTGCACTGTCTTGAATTTCCCCTGGGGATCAATAAAGTATCTATCTATCAGTCTTCTCTAGCATTGCTTCCTTTCTGCTGCCACAAATAAGGGTCACTGGCTGCATTCCACCATGCTTGGTTTCCAAAAGAGCCTCAAAACTGAGGGCTGATATCTCTGAGATTGTAAAAATGCCCAAACACACACACCTATAGCAGAAGAGTATTACTCTGTCCCATCTGGTATTCTATCCCAAACTGTTCTTCAGTCTGAAGTGCCCTTGAGCAACGCACCTAACCCCTCACTGCTCCCCGAGCGCCGATGTAGAAAGGCTTCGGGTTAGTGTGTGCTTCACCTCACTGTGTTTTCACTGTGTGCTCTGTGTGTTCACTAATTCACTGATGGGATAAATGCAGAGACCAAATTCCTTGTATACGCAAGTATACTTGGCCGAGAAACCTGATTTACGATTACGATTTACCACTGCTTTCACATATCTCAATCAAGTTCCCCACAACCCAGCACCAGTCTGTAGGAAGAACATCTACTGGATGGAGCAGCTAATTATCTATAATTACCATCCAGTAATGCTCTGAGCTTGATGGGTGTGCTGAGACTGCCATTGTTTTCTCAGCTTCTGCAAGTGGTAATGGGATGGGTTGACATGCCCCCTTAAGACCAACATACAAAAAAAAGGTGGACCTCCTAGGCCCTACGGTTCTCGAGATATTCACAGAAAACTGTCTCAGGCCACCTACAGGGCAGTTGGTGTATAGTAACATAAATTCATTTATTGTGTGGCCCCCCATGAACGGAATTCCACGAAACTTGGCGTGCATTCAGAGGGTGTCATAATGATCCTACACTTCCAATTTCATGCAGTTTTGACTATGTTAGATCACAGATACCTGCGATTACAACACCTCATTTTTACTTTTTTGTGTTTAACTAGGTGGCGCTATACATGAAATGAGTGGTTATGGAATGGGTTGACATGGCCTCTTGAGATCAACATACAAAAAAGAAATGGTCCTCCTAAACCCTACGGTTCTCGAGATATTCACAGAAAACTGTTGCTGCCCTACCCTCCTTTTGGGGGTCCAGTCCAGCGGGGGGGCCACAGATCAAAACGAAAAACGATGGTTCCATGCTATCCATGTGGGGTTACATGCCCACCAAGTTTCGTGTACCCCGGTCTTTCAGTGTCCCGGGAATCCTTGACGGAAATTTGGACATGCGAAAAATAAAAAAATAAAAAATAAAAAATCTGACTAAACCTATATGACCGCCGCTTCGCTGCGCGGCGGTCATAATTACCATCCAGTAATGCACTGAGCTTGATGGGTGTGCTGAGACTTCCATTGTTTTCTCAGCTTCTCACTTTCTTCTCTCACATATACTATCTCCTGGCTCTTTGAAATAAATGAGAACATTTCATGGTATTTACTGGGCCTTCTACTGCTTTGTGGTGAGCTGAACAGGAAGTCAGTTTGAAGCAGGAGACACCTGCATTCATCTGTCAAGTGAACGAAGGGATGAAGCAAAGACCAACCCAGTTTCATCACAAATGACGTTGGTGTGTACTCAGGTGCCTCCAGACTGGCAAAGGTTACCCCAGCAACTGAGCAGACAGGCCTGAGCGCTGAGCGTATGACGTCAAGCAAATCAGCTGAAGGTCAATCGATGGCCTGTGTCCGTCACCACCACCACTCAAACGCTCAAAAGCCCTTTCTGAGCTCGGTGTTGCTTTCACTTCTATGGGCCTTTGCCTGCATGTCTCCCCAGTCTTTGTAGCCTCAGTGTAAGAGCTTCAGAAAACAATACATTGTAAGGACAGATAACCACGTGCCTTGGCACTGTAACATTGCAGTCCCTCTCAGTACAGTGGAGAGGTGGTAATTACAGTTATAGAGGAAGGCGAACACTAGGCATGCTTATAAGGTCACGGCACTCAATGTAAGCAGGATATGCCCAAATATTTTTTTTCTCTCAAACAATTACCCATTTAAATGTACCAGAGTAGAGGCCGGCAGAAAAAAGTAAGTTGTGGTGTGTCTGTACAACTTGGCGGGCATAGTGTACAGTGTGCGTGTTCATTATTGTGGCAAGCCTCCCTCATGGCATGGCTCCTTTTCATTTCCTATGGAATGCCACAAGGCTTGGTTAGTGCTTGCACAATGCACCTCGGGAATTGGTACAATTTCGTCGCCGTTTAAAAAACATAGTCCAGTCCATACAACTTCATTTCAATTTCGAAAGAAATACTGGACTATGTTTTTAAAAAAAAAAAAAAACAGCGACGAAATTGTGAATTTCCACAGCGTGTTACTCCACACTCAGCAATCGACTCCTACGGACTTTCCCCTGAAGATGGCAGCAAAGATGGCAACATTTCCGGAAAGGTACTGGCTTGATGAAATTCATTCTATCCGACCACATAAAGACCTCGGGATACTTCGGTTTGGCTTTAGGGACCCTATACTCACTACCACGTAAGTGTAATGTTGTTTGGAACTGTAGAAGAGGTATAAAAATAGCGTTTTGTAGCGGCAAAATGATATGCCCGCGTCACTTCCAGGCTAACGAGTTTTAACTAAAAACGGTAACATCGAACTTTCTCAAAACACATCCGAATGACATGATTTGTATGTACTCCCAATCATCCGTAAATTGATCTAAAGTGCATTTTACTCCGGATAATTCCTTTAAATGGATCCATAATCCAGTGAGCACTGCTGGTTGGGAAATATTTTTGAAATAAACTTTGCAGGGATGTGATGTAGGCCTACTGTTTAATACATAGGATCACAAGAGTGGCTCCCGAATCAGACGTTTCAGCGATTTCACTCAGATTCTCAAAGGCATAATACTGTCTCGATCGAGGCGCCTGTCCCATACCTCAAGTTTTTTGGTGAATGCAGTAATCTTATCTGCTAGGTGAGGTAGGTGCTTGTCTTTGCCTTGTAACTGGAGATTTAACTCATTGAGCTTTCGTTAGTGAACGTGCTTGCAGATTCAAACATGCACTCTTCCCCCAAGAAGAGGCGTCTCGGAGCTCAAACACGCCCGACAGCACTTTACCTCGGGAAAGCCACCTTGCCTCGCTGTGAAACAGTACAGCCTTTTGGTCAGCTCCCATCTCCTCGCAAAGTGCGGAGAATAGACCCGCTTTTAAGGGCCGGGTCTTGATGAAATTCTTCACCCTCACAACCTCATTCAAAATCTCATTCAGGTTGGGACTAACTAAGCTGCCTTGATACGAGCGCTTCCCTATGAATAACACAGTGCGTCCATTGCGCATCGGGTGCTACCTGCTAGGCTACAGATAAAAAAAGAAATAAAAAAAACTCCTGTTTTTCACGTCAGTTCGTGCCCCACCTGGCATGTCTCCACGACCCAGTAGTGGGTCGTGACCCGCAGTTTGAGAAACGCTGGGCAATGCTAACCCTACTTTTCTCTGATAATATTTGAAATTTCCTTGTATTATGTGTAAAATACCTGGCTAATTAGTCTTCTGGCAAATTGGTCTAGCGTTGTTTAACTCTCAAGACAAAGTCAAACCATCTATAAGGGGATAACGGCAGCATTTTTGTGAGAATATGAACAGAAACTTCAGTTGACTTCTGTTGTTGAGGTCAATGACTAAGCCAGTTTTCTCCACTTTCGCTCCACACACACTGAATCAAACATGGTATATACTGTATATGTGAACTGGATTTTGTTGACTCTTCCTGTGTGTTTTTGTAAGCACTGATTTTACAAGTGGGCTCAGCAGCAACACAACAGTGCTGAGGAAACATTTGTTTTATGCGATCTTACAAACATTAAACTCAGAAAACAGCCAAGGGAAAACACAATGTGTCCAAAGTTCCAGCTGAGCTCATATTTGTTTAATTGAGTCTGCCTAATGCCTTCCCCAAATCGCCAAAACAAGTAAAAAAAAACATCCAGGGACGTGCCATGGATGTGGTAAGGATATGTTTTCCCCAAGGTGGTCTCACTCCAGCTCTGGTGATTAATAACACTGTGATGATATTTTTTGGGTGAACGATCAACCATTTGAAATGAACCTATAATGAAGCACAGCTTTAGGAGCTTTCATGATTATACTACCCCACATCACCGGGTTATTTGTTTTAAAGTCTATCAAAAAGACTGACTGCTCTAAGATTATCCTGAAAGCTAACATTTCATTAGAGCTCAGCTAATTTGAGGAAGAGAAGACGTGATTTAGCAGATGTTTTTTACTGAGAGGGTTGATGATTAACACCGAGAGAGTCATTTGCGTAAAAAGAGATCAAACTCAATTTTTGTTGACTACGTTCACTTTAAATTTCAACAAGTCTTCTCATGATTTAATTCACTCTGTCAACAGATTGCCCATGTTTACAGGCCTATATGTTATCTCTTTGTTTTTCATGTGTACTGACACTCTTTCACACCAATATTATGCAAATGTGTGTATGTGATTGTGCATGTGATTTTGTATGTGTGTGTGTGTGTTGCATTTAATTATTCTGCCACCTTGACATCGTAGTCTCTGTACTCTGCAAGGCATTTTTTTATGCCACACTGAGACAGCAAACGTTGGAAGTCGTCTGGCAACAGATAATGATCCTGCCGCTTCGGCAGCCAGGGTGAGTATTTATGTGTAAATGAGTATGAGTATATGTTAGTTATTAGCATTATTAACATCTGGTCTGTGTGCCACGGCTTGTCATCATGGCCAGCAAGCAAGGCAGGGTATGCTAATTGAATTTGTACAGTGATATGTGCTACTGCTACTTCTAAAGTGCCCCCCTCCTGCCATAGAAAACACCCTTTATGAATATATATGAAGTATGAATTATAATTGCCAGATGCAACGTTTTTACAACCTTTACCCGTAACCTCATAGCCTGATACCTGTATTTCTATGCCAATGTAGCCTTTAATATTTAATCACACACACACACACACAGACACACACACAAACATGCCCCACTGCAATGCCTGGGCTCCACATTAGAGTTTACTATTGTATTCTTCCAGTTATTTGCAGGATTAGCATTCGTAAATTGTACAAAACAAGAGTAAGTGCAGTCACAATATAATACTTCTGTCTAATTGGTGCACTTTGGTTCCAGCCAACTGGCCACCCTGTGATAAATCACCTTAATTAAAATGATTATGAGGAAAAAGTGAGGCTTTCAATCTGCATAAAAAGCTCCAGTGTTCTAGACAGTGATGTTCAGCAACATCTTAGGCAATAAAATGGAACTAATTTTATTTTATTTCATTTTGTAATGGAAAAAATAACAACTGTTTCTCTGCTTCTTTTCTCTGCACCACACAAAGCCTGCTGTCAGTTTAGAAATCACAGTATGCAAATTTTGGCAATACAACATGTGGCGAGTTATTGAAATGGTATGCAGATGACTTACACTGGAAGGCAATAGAGTGAAAACAACACAATGCACATAACTGTGCCCTCCAGAAGCCTCGGAACTCTGGCTGCCACATTACTGCCAACTCCAGAGCCACTGTCTGGTACTAGCCAGAGGCCCCCACTAATGCAAACAAGTGGAAATCCACTGCTGTGATATGACTTTAAAATCAAGCTAAAGTGTGGCTCTTTCTTCATTCCATCGCAATTAAGTAAAGAAAAAGACTACAGCACTGGAAAAAAATATAGTAACTGCGTTTTGTATTAATTTACATAATGTATTCATCACGGTTCTTATGGAAAATGAATTTCCCCATGGGAATGCCGCGCTCCATGCTCTGTGGAGCAGCACCAAGCATGTCCGAGTTGTTATGATGTTGTAATTAATCACACACATCCAGTTTAAATTAACAAAGCACAACTGTCATTAATCTGTGAGAGATAATGAGATGACAGGCGTAGGAAAAGATACAGCACATCGGAGAACAGAAAATGGGGACATAAATTGGGTCTGATGATTTATACAGACATGCTGAGCGACTGCCGCTGTGACGACCACAACCACTGTCAAATACACTGCTGTAAACAAAGGAATTAGTTGCACAAATATAACTGTTTGTACCAGGACATAAATAAATAAATAAATAAATAAATAAATAAATAAATAAATAAATAAATAAATACATATGATGAATTACTATGAAATAATTCCATAGTACTGCGACTGTGTCATTGTCCAACATGGATACAAGAAAGGGCCATTTTCCAATTTATGATCTCTATCAATGCAGAGTCAGAATCTCACAGGGCTTTTCTCGCCGTCACTAACTACAATGGCTGCCAACAAGGGACAAATGTGACACTCTTATCTCTCATTGGCTGGGAGGAGTGTCCTTAATTTCTAGTCTAGAGAGACCCGATGAACCATCCGCCGCAGCATATGAGAAATACACCAGAGAAATGGGCACCGGGGACAGCAGGAAGTCCCTGAAGTAGAGGCCAAGTGTTAATAATGGAAATATCCAGTTAATTAAACTGGCGAGGGGTGGCGTTGGGGGTTGGTGTTGTTTTTTTTGGGGGGGGCGGTCAGAATGGAGACTCTGTGAGTCTGGCACTGGGCCCAAGGAAACGGGGAAAAACATGACCAGACCCCCATGTCCCAATGGGAAAGACTCTTCATATCCTGTAGACACATTGTTATGAGTTGCGGAAGTAGTTTAATTGGGACTCAAAACTGTCCCAAAACTGCACCAGTGTTGTTATCCCCCATGCAGCAGGGGGGGTTGGGGGGGGGGGTGGCTAGTTAGGAGGCAGGTGGTGGTTGTGGTGGTGGTGTGTGGGGGGTGTCGGGTGATGCTATAAGAGGGACTAGGCTGCACTGGATAGCCAGTGGGCACTATCCCTGTTGGCAGGCTGCCCAGTGAGTTGTGCCCATTCCTGTTGTGATAAGGAGTGGGGTAGCTGCTCATGCAGAGTGGTGAGAGACAGTGCTCAAGCTGCTGCTACTGCTGTGGAATCATCTGGAAATGACCACGTAAATATGTCAAAGCCTACTTAATAATGCACTCACAGAGAGAGAGAGAGAGAGAGAGAGAGAGAGAAAGAAAGAGAGAAGCACCTAAAACACATACACAATCATGTGCACAAAAACAAACATTTATTATTCATACACACACAGACTCATGCACACAATGACTGGGTAAATATACACAAAGTTCAGCTGAGGAATGCCACACATGCACACACGCACATACACACACACAATCACATACAGATGCACACACACTCACATATATAAACACGTACAAACACAAACATTCATGGAAACATGCAAACACACACTCATAAACACACACACACACGTTCAAACAATGAACACTGAAATATACACTGTGTCAAAGCCACATACACACACGTACACACACACACGCACACACACACACACACACACACACACACAGCATTACTCATGTCCACAGGCAAATCGAGCATTTTGAAAAGACTGTGCCAGGCTACACCAGGTGAACAACTGAGGCATTCTGTTCACGGAGTGTAAAAATGGTTTCAGAAGATGGTCTATTATTTTGGAATGTGCACACCGCTATCATGACTAGTGTAGCCAGCTCCATTGATTACAGTGGAAGCTAATTGTTGCAGGAGACGCTCCTCTGCAAACGGAATGCTTCAGTTACGCGCCTGGTGTAGCCTGACCGCAATATAAGCCTTCCCGAACAAAACAATCATGGCACTTCATCCCCTCTCTTTCTGGTTCCGCTTCACAACATTTCTAAACCCTCTGGGACCCCAGCATCTGGGCTGAAGGGCATCAGGTCCTCAGACAAAGGCACTTTAAATGGCATTGCCACTTCAGAGCCTCCCATCAGAAAGATGTTTTTTTTTTCCCCTCTGTGAATTTCTGTTTATTTGGTAGCCATGACAAGTGATTTTGAAACTCAGATGCTCCAAAATGTAAAAAGTGTGGAATTTGTTTTAAAAATCTTAACTAACATAACTATGACAGCCCATGCTAAAGTAAGCATGACAGCTTTTTGCTGTGCGAGTGTTTGCATGTGTGTTTTTAATGTTTGTGTACAAAGAGAGAGAGAGAGGGAGAGAGAGAGAGGGAGAGAGAAAGAGAGTTAAAAGGAAATAAAATGAGGGAAAACATCACATCACCCACAGAGAAAAAGGTAAAATATCCTCCAATGATAGACAGCCTCAAAGCCCTCAGCCTCTGCAAACTGTCATTAGAGCCACAGTTAGCAGACAGCTTCCATCAGCACTCACACAGCTGACAGACTCCCTTTTCCCACAATCCCTCCCCATAATTACTCTTTAAATACACACTACAGACACTCTGAAACGGGATAATTTTACATACGAATCTTTGAAAAAAGAAATTTTCTCTCATAATCTTTTGGGGAGCCACACTCTATGAGTGTCACATGTATGCATATGAGAGACCTGCTCGTGCTTCAGATTGATTAGCCTCTGTGTGGAGTATTGCTGACAGCGCCTCAAGGCAGGTGAGGCTGGAGAGTAGATGTCTGCACAGAGCAGCTGACAAGCCCAGTAGCTCTGCAGCAGATGGGATGTCTAGTTAACCACAGACATCTTTATTCTTAGGAAGACGAGGGACTCGAAAAAACAAAAGTCCTCCAGTTCCTCTTTCTCTACTTACATCATCATCATAATTGTTGAGTTGGGGTTGAATTGGCACAATTGAACAATAAAACACCTTTGGTGGAATGTATCGCGTTTGGCAAATCAATATAACGGCATCGTTCCCATTCTATGTCTATGGGATGAAGGTAACTTTTCGAGGTACTTCAATTGCCGCTAATTTAGAGGTAGGCCTCGTTATTGGCCAGTTCGCAAATATGTCACCTTTTCAGCCCTTCTGAGTTTGCAGGTTAACCATTACTATTATAATTATAATTATTATTATTATTATTATTATTATTATTATATTAGTATTACTGTCTTGTGAGAAGAGGCTTAAATGACATGACATTCTGTGTCACTGGATAAAAAGTAATGTTTCAGCCTCTCCATGTATGCCAATTATACTTCACTTTGTTAGATTGGATTATGATGCACAAGGCAAATTTTTAAGCAATGTTGTTGTGCAAGGTCCTTGAGTGGACAGCAAAAGAAACATTTTCTGGGAGGTTATTTCTCTCAGAGCCATTACAGACATTCTTAATCAGCCTGCTGTCATACACATCTGTACACAGGTGAAAAAATGTGATGCTTCCTGGGTTTTGGTATTAAAGAAGTGTTCTTTTTGAAAAACAAGGCTGTTACACCCCCCCCCCCCCACCCCCACCACCACCACCACACGCACACACACACACACACAAAGGACTAGACAAGCCCCAGTTGTTCAAAGATCAGCCTTTCTTATGGTATTAGACACAGACAGCTTCTTCGCTGTGCCTGAAAGGAAATGGTGACAGAATAAAGGTGGATGCTATTCTCAGAATCTTCCCTTGTTCTGGTTCTTTTTGTCTGCTGGTAACCCAGGAGAAAATAACCACGCTCAACAAACCATGAAAGCAAGGACCGGAAGAAGGCTGGAATGAAAGCCGTTGAGCATGAAGTCACATCTTAATTCTGTCCTGGGGAAAACAAATGATTAGTCTCTCCTCCGTCTACTGGTCTGACCGCTGTGCTAACAGGTGTGGGTTAAATATGTTTGGCTTGAACCAAATAAACATCAAATAAAATGCATGAAATGGTCAGACACACTGAAGACACTCTTACAACATCCATGTCAACAGATAAACACACAGACATACCCACTTACCCACACACACAAACACACACACACACACAACTCACAAATACACACACACACTTAAACACAGAGACTCCTCTCTCTCTCTTTCTCTAACACAAACACACACATGCACACACATAACCGCAAGACACAAATACTGGCACACACACACCTCACCCCTCTCAAACAGGTTTTTGTCTGTGTATCTAAGTCTGTGCATGTGTGTGTTTATGTGTTCTTGGACAGGCTTCACCCCTCACATGGGCATCGCCGGGATGGCAGCCTGCAGGGCTGAGATAACAATGGCCTCTTGCTGGGCTACTGACCCTTTCCGCACAACCTCCGCCTCCGCAGCTCACGCTCACCAGGACCACTCCAGCCAAAGTAAACGGAAACAACAGTGGTTTGGATGGAGGAGAGGAGGGATTAACAGCCTTGTTTGTGCTCTGTTATCTTTTCCAGAAGCTTTCATATAGCCAAAACTACCCCCCACCCATCCTCCCGCCCCCAATACCCCCTATCTACACCATCCGCTCTTACCCAAAAACAGTGTTCCCAAACACTGCTGTCCACTGGCAGGCCGGGCACAGCACACTGACTTGCTGGTGCTGGCTTGGCTGGAAGGCTGCCTGATCAGTGTAAACATTTAGTCCTGTTTATCTGTGCTTCAGGGCAACCAGAGATAGTAAGTCAATACAGTAATATACATATAATACCCTTATAGTATACATACACTAACCTGCATTAAAGGTTGTAAGTAAGGTGTAACATCTCCTCCGTCTGCCCCATACTCATGTGCAACCTCAATCTCTGGCAACCCACCCAAGAGTGTCAGTCAGGTTTGGCACACCTAGAATTCAACTGTACAGAACTCTGAAAAGGTCACAGATCGGTGAGAATATACAAATGTACCTGGCTTAAGCTGACATCTTTAGTGCAGAAGCACTTTTGCATACCTCTAGTGTAGTCACGTTATGTGTGGTCGTTTTTTTTATTGCAGGCAGAAGGCTCCCTCCTAATTTGCCCCATTTGCGGCGTAGGAAAGCCTGGATCCCCATGCTACTAATTACTGCTTCCCTTCCTATCCCTGGAGGTGACTCATCAATTAAATCTATAATGAACTTCATCTGAGCAAACAATGGAGCAAATTTCATTACGCACTGTCTAAGAACCTTCTCCTCCTGGAAGTAATGGGACAATGTTCCTTTTTGTACCAGGGAGAACAAAAGCGTGTGACACGGAAGAGCCTTACATAATTTAACAAATGCAAAATAACATTCATAAGATGAAAGATTGAAAAGCTGGAGATTTCTTCATCATATGATTCATAGGAACCATCATTATTATAGTGCACTCCAAGTGCACCCAAACCTAAATTCAATTATTTAAACTCAAATTTACATTCATCGACTGGCTAGTATTTTCTGTGGATCCATACTATTGTATCTTTTACAATGTTGTGGGTAATTCCTCTTGTAAATGTTATCCTGTGGTTTACTGCAATACCAATACAACTATTTCAGGTAAACTTGGATATAAACTAGTATTTCAATGGTGAATATAAACCCCATTTTACTCAAACACAGAGCAATAGGTACTTTTTCTGACACTGTGGGAGCTTATAATGGCTAATTCTGTTAATCCATTAAAACCGTTATGACTTCCTTGAAAATGTTGAAATAATGCAACGTTTCATTTTTTTAATAAAAGAATAAATAGTCTTAAATAATTTGGTGGGTGGAGTGGCGGGGCCCCTGTGTAAGATCTCTGTCAGTAGATGGTCGCTGACCTCGGGGCAAATACCGCAAGTGCAAAATCCATTTAACAGTCTGCCGCTCTCTGGGAGTGCCGAGATGGTCTGAGTGAGTGGCTCCTGGGGAAATTCGCCGCTAACCTTCTGCCTCCGCAATAAATCTACTTCATCAGCACCTCCTACCCTAGACACCAACCCCCCTCCCCCCCCCTCCACTTCTCCCCACTACTGTCCTGCAGATGTGCACGCTGTGACTTCACTCTGCCCTTCACCTATTTCTGAAGTGACGATGCTCTCTGTGCAAAATTAGGAGGGAGGAAGAGAGGGCAGGGCAGTGGTCCCTGGTGACCAGAACATTAGTCAGTTTTTACTGCAGCTGACTGGCAGATCACGTGGACAGTCAGTCGCGATCGGTTATTTAATAAATAAATGCGAATTACGAATGATAATAAAAAGCTTCTACCTTATGTGACTATTTTTTTTATATAAACTGTAAAAGAAAATATGTGTTTTCCCGCTGTATTTTCCATAAAGAGTAAAGTAAATTATGTACTTATTTCTGGAATTGACATCACTTCCTGGACTCGTCTGAGGCTGGTCTGTATGGGTCTGAGGTCTCTCAATGACTTAACCCCTACTTTTTTGGTTTTGGGAGTTTTGGTTGATTGGTTGATTGACCATGGAGGCTCTTTTAATGAGAGAAGCTTTCTGCTGAAAGAGGAGATGGGGGGCTATGGGAGCATCAACAGCTTTGGTATTAATGTGCTAGAGTACTCCACTGAGAGAGAGCATGTGCTCTTGGACGGCTCCTCAAGGACCAACTGAGTCAAACTGCGTTTATGGTAAACAACATCAAGTCAAATAGCAAATAAACAAACAAACACACAAACCACACATGATACGTTTGCAATTGTTTTAAATGTACAAAGTTGCACAGGTCTTTTACCAGTATTGGAAAATACTCAACAAGGAAAGACAGGTCAAATCAACGATAAGAATTAATAACAATAATTCATAGTAGCAGTAATTATAAGAAAACGTTTTTTTCTCCTCTCTTTTTACGGAAACACCTGAGGGAATCAAATGAAAAAAAAAAACAATGTATATATTAAAAGAATAAGAATGACATCATTATGCAAAAAATCAAGAAAATTCCCCCACCCCCAAAAGATGTAAAGAAAAGCAAAACACATTGATTAATACCAGGTATCACTCACATTCATTGGCTTTCTGTACAGCACATTCTCCCATATCTCTGTGTGTTAAATGACGGACAAAGAAAGATCCCTTGGTCCTCATGTCCAGACTCAGTTTTTTGACGAGACTTTTGACAAGAATTTCTCTCAGAGACAAAGAATGGTGCAAGGTATTGGCAAAAATGTGTTGGCAAAAGTATGTGTATACTCTATGTATTTGTGCATATGTGTGTGTATGCAGAGGAATATGTGTGTAAGTGTGTGTGTTCATACAACTGTTACTGACGGTGTCACACACAACAATTTGCCTGACAATGTGGCAATCCTGAGACTCAGTGCTCAGCGTGTAACACAGATATGAGCTCGTCATAACACAACACCATTAGCAGAAACAAACTAACAAACAAACAAACACAAAATAAACTCTGCACATGAAGGAAATGGTCAACCATTTCCGGAACTCTTCCTTGGCTGCCGTATCATTCTTTTCATCTGAAAAGCCAGCATAAACGATACCTTGAAAACTCATTTTACACATTACATTACTCTGAATCTATACATTTCTGAGGGAAAGATAAATCAATTCTACTTCACCTTTTAAAAAAATTGGTCCACTTATTTTCGAAAACAGAGACAGTGTTGAAAAGAAGCCATTTTTTTTTCATTGCTGAGTTGAGATTCACACAGACCCAGTAGATTCATGAACAGCACAACAAAGCTAACGCTAGTCTGGGAAATGTTCATCTGACACAAAGTCAATCAGCGTGTTTACTGTCTGTACATGTTTGACAGAGAAACGTTGGTATACTGTTGGCTGTAATCTGTGTGAATCACTCCCGGTGACAAAAACAATTAAAGTTTTCCATTCAGTGGAGAACAAATAATACTTTGGTCAGAGAGTAAAGTAAGCATGGCATGAAGATCAGAAAAGCTTGCGTTATGAGAAGAATGAAAAGTAAAAGTGAAGACTAGAAAAATCAAATGAAAAGCGCAGTGGTTCTCTCTCTCTCTCTTTCTCTCCATCATTTTCTCACACTATAACTCAATGTCACAACAATCCTCATACAAATCTGTGGATTATTCCATTCTTCTTTTTTATTTTATTTTATTTTTTTCCTCACGGAGGAAAGAAGGAAAGAAAAAAGGTGCTCTTCTCATGAAAGTCCTGTCTGTCTGATTGTCCGCAGAAAAAAAGAAATTTGCACCGGCGCCCCCTGTTGGCCTCTACAGAGACGTCTGGGCCCGAGGTTCTACAATCACGGCGTTAAATGACCAGACCCTTCGCTGGGAAGGAGCAGAGTGTCCGTCACAAGGCCCCTGAGGCCTCAGCCCTGTGTGTTGGTCAGCTAATGTGTGTATTGGTGGACATGTCCTTACTCATGGACGTTTGTACTGAATGTTTTGTGTGTTTGTGTGTTTGTGTGTGTGTGTGTGTTTGAGGGTGTGTGTGTGTGTGTGTGTGTGTGTGTGTGTGTGTGTGTGAGAGTGTGTATGTGTGTTTGAGTGTATGTGTGTGTGTGTTTGAGTGTGTTTGAGTGAGTGTGTGTGTGTGTGTGTGTGTGTGTGTGTGTGTGTGTGTGTGTGTGTGTGTGTGTGTGTGTGTTTGGCGTTGTCGGGTGTATAATGTCTGTATCCAGGTGTCGTTCGGAGCAGCTGTCGGCTGGCTACTCGGTTGTGGATTTGCCTGCGTTTTGGGTCCCAGTCTCCGACTGCAGACAATTCTTACGGACAACGGGGAGGGGATGAGCCTCCGTGTTGAACACCCAGTCCTCCAGTGACAGCAGGTCGTCATCCGAGAACAACATGTACAGATACCTGAGGGAAACAGAAAAGGACAGAGCGATTATGCCACAAGATTCAGATTCCACTTGTATAACCTGCAGTGAATGAACTAGTGTCCAATCCACAGTCTACAGCTCTCATTCAGTTAGAACAACAAAAATAACAGCATCATCCCTCTTAGCTTCCAAGGCTAGAAGAACATATGCACTGTAATAACAATATTGCACCTCTGTGAGGGGAAAAAAAGACAACGTTTTTTTTACCTCATTTAGGGATTGACATGAAACAAAAGTTGTTTGGAGCAAGAAAAATGTCTGTGTCTGCAGTTAGCTGAAACTTGGAGCCGTTATATATATAATTATCCATTTTCAAATTTTAAATGGCCTGACCCTACGCCACGCCTGAATTCAGGCACGTTGCCTGAGAACTTTTATGCCCTGGGGACTCAATGCATAAAGCACTCTCATTCTCTTCCCAATGCGTAGCTAAGGAACTCAACCCCTCATGGTGTGTGTGTGTGTGTGCAGGGCCTGTGAGTAAGACCTACTCACTTGAGGGTCTCTGCGAGGAAGAAGCTCTGCTGCATGTTGTCATGGCTGGCCACGGAGGAGTAGACATCTCTGATGCCAGAGAAGCCGCTCTCAGTGCGACAGTGTTTCTCCAGCGCCTACATGGGGACAGATCAACTGCATTAGCTCAAACAATTTATTTTAGCCTCTTCATACGTATATATGTAATAAATCCAAGCTAAACCTACCCAAAGCAAACACAGAGAAGTCTAAACAAAACAAAAAAAACTACATTTTATCACATACATGTATGTAACATATCTTACTCTTATGCTAAAATGTCACTACAAAACAATGATTATGCCTTCATGAAAATGACATATGTCAAACGTTCCAAGTTTTTGCTTTGGCATTTTAACAACAGCTACTGGGGCTGATTTTGTCATTTGCTTAAATACACACTGTAGCCACATTAATCTCTGTGTTTTGATTAGCGTCTACTGATGCATAGTAATCTTCTGAAAAGGACAGCAAGCCTATTAGCCCAGACAAATGGCAACTATCTGCAGAGCCATTAAGAATGGCCTTGATTTAAAAAAAAAATATATATATATATATAAAAAAAACATGAGATGAAATCATGTTGTTTATTTCATACACTGCTCTTGGTAATTATGTGACACACTAAATAGTTCAGCAGAGCAAACTGCAACCCGGAAAGCTAATTTAATAGGAGTCCAAGCCACCCATTTAATTTTGCAAAAGGTAATATCCTCTGAAAGCATGAGAGAGAACCTCTGATTGGGAATATCGCCAGCCAGCCAAGTCCTCGGATAAGTTTAATCAAAATAAATTTGAATCAATTCAGCACCTAACTAATGCAATTTCTAAATAAGCTTAAGGTTCTCCGTGCAAAAAAATCCAAACTCCCTCCATATTCTCACTGAGACCAATGCTATTATAGGACCCAAGTAGGTAAAGAATGGGTCCGTCTAGGGATGTTATACTGACTTACTGCTTCAGCTAACACAGCTTGAGTCTTACCTTATGTGACAGTGAGCACTTGGTATGTGTAAATATGTGAACTATGGGTGCATTAAAATGCATATCATTTAGTATATGTTTTTAACTTTTTTTTATTATTTTAATAAATACAATTTCTTATATAGCATAACACTTAATGCACAGATGACACTAGCCAAGTTTACATGGACTGTTTTTTTTGTCATTCCGAACTATTCCGAATGAAAAATATGTGCCATCTGTTACAGGGGGGTTTGTTCTAGTCCGATCAGGTGCTCTCAAGTGCTGTACAATCTTTGATCAGAAAAGCCGTTGCTGCTTTGCTTTTGCTTGAGAAGCTACAGAGGGCAACACGATTGACCGTATACATGGCTATTCAATTGGAATAAGAACGGAATACACCACACCTTTCATTCAGATTAAAATTTGGCAGATTTATTCCAATCAAGGTCTTTGTATGTTTTATTCCGATTGTGTGATAGAGAACAAACTATGCTGCTCATTATTTGAAAGGCATGGAATTCAAAATTCATACAAATGTGAGCTACAGCAGTCTAACTGTTTCCTAGTGGTGCCATTCCATCGAGACAAAAATTCAAATCGATTGCCTGAAGGTGAAAAGACACATTTCGGTGGGAACACCCCCTTAGTCATTCCGCTGACATTTTCAGTCTTGAGTGCTTCTGGTACAGCTATGTAACATGGTCAGCATGTGCTTTGGCCCCAAATATCGGAGATGCTCTGACACTCTTTACTCACCTCCACAGCTTCCCAGCCCCACTGACGATACTTGGGATCATGGGTCAGGCGCCACATGTACATGTAGCTCTCGATGACCTCGGGCCGCAGGATGTAGTATCTGTCGCTCAGGCGCGTTGCCGTGGCTTCTGCCCCTGCATCGAACCGGAATGCCTCTGGTCCCAGCTTGGTAGCTGATGTTGGATGCACAAGTAAACAGCAGTTTTTGTCTTAGATCAGATGTAAACATCAACATCTAACTATGATTAGTGTTCAAAGTATTAGACGGCATTAAAAGGTATGACTCCACTGAAGTCACCTAGTCTAACATCATGATATAATCACACCCACCACACATTTTATTTCTTTACAAGATAATTCCTCAAGATGATTCTCTTAACTCAATCACAGACCCTGATCAAATTGTAGCTGTATGTTTTTTTTCTGAAAACTGGATTGGAATTCAAGGCATAGAATAAAGTGAATAGCCTAACAAAAAATACATCTTGTCTGAAGCAAACTTAAGATTGCAAGGGTCCAAAAGATAATATTCAGGAATGTGGTTGCTATGGAACTAATAGCAAAGCGAAGTGACTCAATGTTTGCATCTTGATTCCACAGTGAAAGGAGTTCACAAAAGCATTTCTATGTGCAAATTACAATGGGAAAAGAATCAATATTGTTGGACATCATATTGCAGCAAGAGTGTTTGGCAAGGACATCCAAAAATGATGCTGAACTGCTTCACTTAATCCAACTCCCCAGAAGTTTTAAAATCCAATGTAATGCAAGGACAATAATAAATAGCTTTGCTGTTGCGTAAGGTTCTGATTCTCAGTATAGTTATAGTTATCTCCATAGCTCATTTAACAGACTTGCATCTGTTGTCTCCTCATGGCCATTTCATTCAGAAGGGCCAGGGTATGGAGACAGAAAGGGAGGATGGAAACAAAATGGACCTCTTAATGAAGCTCTTGCCAACGACACAACACAAAACAGAGCAAAACAAAATGCCCCTTCAGACTAATAAGCTTGACTCCACTGCAAGTAGTGATTTTCTAATGAGATGCTTGGTTTAAATCCATTAGTCAATTACGCTTCAGATGAAGGCTATAATAACTTGGTGCACATCTGTGTGACTCAGATGTGAAGGTAGGTGATACGGACTACAAACTAGGAGACACTGGGGCCAGCTCTGATATGGCTACACACGGGCAAATAGTGTGGACCAGCACCAAATTGCTCTGCAAAAAAGGTACCACTGTGGGAAGAAATGGACCAGGACATTTCTCGACATCGGTACAGCATTTCGATTGAGTTATAACTTTGTACCAAAATAAATGGTGTGTTAGACCTTTGACCCGTCACAGCAATCTTGAGTGATTGCCTTGAAATCAGAGCAGATCAACTGAGGATGAGGACACACTCAGGCAGCAGACTGAAACTGGGGTGTTATATAACAGTTTGCCTTTGTCAGACACTGCAGGAAAAGCCTATACACCTCCCTTGGGCGTGTGGGGGCTGATGGGTAATGAAAAGCATCTGCACTCCAGAAGCCTGATGTTTTGTTATGGCTAGAACCATGGTGATAGAAAGCTGTTTAATAAAACAGCGTAGCCCGCTAATGGCTAGGAGGTAAAAGACCATTCATCAAGAGGACTTCATCAATCTTCTTAGGGAAAGAAGATCTGAGCAACCACAAACCAAGCAGCATTCATCATGACTAAGAAAAACTCCACTCTGTAGTCTTCACAGGGTAATGACATCTGTGTTTACAATTAAGGGCTGGAGGTTTGAGAAATACTACATCTACTTCTTTTCGACAAGACCTATTTTGTTCTTGCATGTTAATGTTACAGTGATGAGAGTCAAGGATATCTAAAACACCTCAGCAGCCTTTCCAAAAGTAGCATTTGTTTTGTGCTGTATCCTCAGGTAAAACAAACCAAAACCAAATCTTATGTAATGTTCGGCATGTTGCAACACTAAATGGCTTCCAAACCTGATAACAAACCTGCACAGCATAGTGCAACAAGCACACAAGTAGGCATTTGTACTCTGACACTTTTTTTTAATAACTCCAGGTTTTGATCCATTGTTCTTCACAACTCTCTCCTGAGCCCTGACAAAAGAGGACTGGGGACTGATTTTCACAAAGTTTTACTGCGTCTGAAGTAGTGGCAGGAAAGGAAAGGCAAGGAGACAATAAAGAATACTTAAGCAGAACCTGTATTCTCCGCAGAGCGACAAAAGTTTCTGCTGCTCCGCATTACGTTTTACACCCATTTCCCCACTAATGCTTCATTGCAGATGACAGAAGATGTTAAACAACTTGCGCCGTGACTAGTGTTACAGAGACAAGAAAAAATGAAAACTAAGGCAGAAGAGCTAGGGAGAGGCGGCGAGAGAGAGAGAGAGAGAGAGAGAGAGAGAGAGAGAGAGAGAGAGAGAGAGAGAAAAAAAGAGAGTCTATCTCATTCAAAATGAAACGCTATGATTATGACATTGCCTGAAATCCATCTGAAGCCTTCAAATGGACTCAATTCTGACAACCTGACAGTTTCACGATTTTCAGCCATGTCATCCCAATCCCAAATCCCACACCAAACCAGAACCCTACTAAAAATGGAAAACAGCTACCAAACAGCTCTGTGTGGCATCAGATTAGATTGGTTTCCAGAAGGTTCCTCTCTTGGTAGGACAGGAGGAACATCTGTTTAGGCTTCAAGTTGTTTCCTCAGTGGACATTCTGGATTTTTTACATAGTAGACTGCATGTATTAACTGGTTCACTTGAAAACACAGGGCCCCCTTGATCTTATACCAGATCTTATAAACAAACCACAGAGTCGCCCCACCTCCCCTCTCACCTGAGCGGGCGTAAGATTCATGGCAGGTGTGGGTGATCTCAGCTGCCAGGTCCAAATAGTGTTGCCTCTTCTCCTGAGGTCCATCGTCCGCCCCGATGCCAACCATGCCCCCGGAGAAGCAGGCCAGGTGGCCCATCTTGTGGTCCAGGATTCCCCCTCTCCACTCGGCCAAGTAGGTCAGACCACCAGGGGATTTCTGCACCAGGTTGGTCTCTATAGCCTGTGGAGGAGATACCAAGGAAGGCCGGGCAGGTTAAGTGCTGTCAAAGATTGCTCTGTACCCAAGGGCTAGTCTGAGACTTGCGCTTACATGGTTATGTAAACGTGAATGGGAGAAACAGATGCCATATCATGGTGTCGGTGTCTGTGTGTGTGTGTGTGTGTGTGTGCGTGTGTGTGTGTGTGTGTGTGTGTGTGTGTGTGTGTGTGTGTCACATTACTTATTCTGCACAGGCTGTTCAAACAAGGTACAAAGTGAGCTCTTGTGTTGGTTGAGAGATGCGGTGACGGGAAGCACGGTCTTATTGGATCTGGCAAGGCACACACGCAAAGTTTTGAACAAAACTCTGTCATCAGCAGTGCATGCTCAGATTTGCTCTTTGAGTCGCTAGTACTTGCTCAATTTCTCTCTCTCTCTCTTTCTCTCTCTTTGTTTGTGTGTGTGTGTGTCTACATTAATATCTCAAATGATTTATGCATTGTAAAGCACATGCTCTGCACTTTCTAGGGAGCTGAAGTCAAGGCTCATTGCAATCCCATTCGAAACTCAGAGTGTGAGAGTTATAAATCTGTTCAAAACAAAGGACAGGGAAAAAGAGAAGAGAGAGAGAGCGAGAGAGAGAGAGAGAGAGAGGGGTACACAGCCAAATCTATATATCTGTCTCGTCCCGTCGTTGTCTCCCGGGCTGTGCTGCTGCGAGTCTCCTGCCAGTGGTTCTGTTCAGTGCTGCGCCTCCTAAGCCTCTGAGTCTCAATCTTTCCTTTGAGGGCGGAAAATGAACTAGGCCATCTCACGAGATCAGTCGTCCATGACTCATTGTTTTCACTCGTTCATCTCGTGTTCTTTTTCATTTTCTCTCATTCTCACTTTCACTCGCCCTGGCTTTCTCATTTTCCCTGCGCTCCCTATAGCCTTGTTTCCCATGTCATGATCAGTAAGGAAATATCCCTCACAACATACACACTCAAATCTGTTTTTCAGTCCACACCAACAAACTCAAAGACCTCGTTTGATGGTGCTGAATCCAGTGCTTAAATGAATCCATCTGAGACTCTTCCATTAGCAGCTATCAGTCATCCACAGCAGAGCTAATCTATAGCTAACAATACTTTATCCCAGCATGACAAAAACAAGCTATTAGCTCTAATTAGCTTTAGATGATGTTCGCTATGGTTTGAAGTTAATGCAATTGTATGGCCCACAAGTCATTTCTCAGACAAATTAGGGCAATAAAAGGTTACCCATACACATATTTCAGCAGACATTTGGTGCAAGTGCTGAAAAACATCTGCTCAATTATTTCTGATTCGTTTGGAGGAAGCTAAGATTCTTGGAACAACAGACGTCTATTTCTGGCTGTTGCATGAATATCATAGTGGCATCTTTGGCAAAGCTCAGAGTCAACACTACGTCACACAGGCTGTTTTCTCATTTATCCTGTGGGCTTTCTGCGGCCTCAATTACTTTCCCTCCCACACACACGACAGCAGTTATTGTTGCAAATTGACAATGGAGCCAGTAATCTGTTAGGGTGGCATGGCACGACGACTGATGATTGTCACAAACAGTCCCACCATTTACACGTCGTTACGGCTGGCCTGCATGAGGCGCTGACGGAGCTTGGGATACAGGATGGCGAGAGAATGGACAGAGGCTATAAGCGTGACAGTGTGCAGGATACCTCCAGAGCGTTGTAGTACATCGTCTTAGCGTCCTCATCCGTCTTGTCTGACATGAGATATGATTTGATCAGATACTCATAGAAGCTATCTCCCAAGCCTCCGATGGAAACGTGATCTAGGACACAGAAGAGGAAAGAGGGAGGGAGAAATATTTTGCATTGCATTGTGGACTTTGACACATGCCATGTTTCCGAGAAGACACAATAATTCAGAGTACAGGCCAGTATGATCTTACAAGAAGAGACACACAAACACAAACACACATACTCACACTCACACACATTCATATTTTTTGCAGGGACAAGAAACCATCAAATGCGGTATATTAAAATAATGTATTAGCAGCCATAATCTACATAAAGCTTACTGTATAATGTGTTGCTTAATCTTGACATTTATTGTTGGCATTAACACAAACAAAAGGCACTTGCAAACCAACACACAAACACATGCACAGTGTGGCAGAACACACACATACACACATACACACACACACACACGCATAACCACACACACTCATCCAACCTTGTCAACAAACAGAGCGAATGCTGTGCCCAGGTGCGTGTGTGAGATGTAACACCTCCACTAGAGTTATGAATGCCTGAGCTTGTTTTCTCCGGCTTGGTTTGTCCTCCTTTCCCTACACCTTTCCCTCTGTCTCCCTCTCTCTCTCTCTCTCTCTGCCTACATTACCTATTCATCCACAATAACAATTAACATGGCAAGCACTCGGATTACCCCTCCAAGCTCTGCACAGCCACCTTCTTCTGTGTTTTAGGTGAATCTGAGGGATTCAATTTCCCCAGGTAATGGGATTTGTTATCATTTTAATGGCCCCCGTGCCCCCTGTCTGTGGCTGATACTGAGACCGAGTTAAATGAACGACGAGAACGATGAACAGTACGGATGCTGCAGACCCACAAGCTCTGGTTCACATGGAAACCAAGGGCATTATTCATGCATTGATACTCCAATGCATATCCCACAGGCAGCGGCCAAAGGAAATGTCATGAAAATCAATTATACGATACAATACTAATTCTGGCCGATTCAAGAAAGGGCTATAGATTCTTTTGGAAGGTATAATGTGCTGTTTGTAATGATACCACATTATAGTGTGGAAATCATTGAATGTCTCGAGTACAAATTAGGCCTAATGAGAAATAAGAACTTTCTCTGTGTGTGTGTGTGTGTGTGTGTGTGTGTGTGTGTGTGTGTGTGTGTGTGTGTGTGTGTGTGTGGTATAAACAACAGGTTTACCTGTTGGCATTAATCAGGTGTGAAAGGACAATTTAGGGCTATTTTCTCCTATTGTGTTCTACCTTCCCCCTTGGTTTATCTTCGAGTGGTCCCTATTTATCTGCTCAACACAAACAAGATGCGACTGCTCCCTAGTACCTATTTGCATTCTTCAGCAAAGTTCCTGTGTCTACAGTTTTACAGTAAGCAGGAAAACAAAAAGATAGCGTGTCTAATTATTCTTATTTGCTTGCTAAATCCTAACATTGTTCATTGGATGAACAGAATTTATACTCACGTTGGACCCAGTTTCCACTGACAGGGCTGAGGAAGTTGGGGTAAAGGCCGTGTGGCTTCTCAATTTTGTTCAGAACTTTCCGGATATTCATTACCTATAGCACAAAGTCTCATCAGCATAACTTGTACATGACAAGTCCTAACTGAGAATGAAGTACAATAACACAGAAACTCTAAAAGGAACATTAAATATAACACTAAAACAAAGGATGATTCAATATTATTGAAATCCCTGCTGAAAAAAGCTAGGCTGGTTTTCTTCCAGCTCTTGTTGGTCTTTGCTGTTGTAGCTGGTTGGGCCACTAGGTAGACATGCTGGCATGACCATCTGAGGAAGCTGGTCATGCTGGTGTGACCAGCCTGTCATGTGGGATACACCTAGTGTAAGATGGTTATGCTGGTGACCAGCCTGCCATGCTTGACATTGTTGATGTAAGATGGTCATGCTGGTTTGCTCGAATGACCAACATAAGCTGGCATGTCCAGTTAAACCACCAATGTAAGACCAGCAAAAGCAGCTAAAATTACCAGCTTGAGGTGGTACGACAAGCAAAACCAGCTGAATTACCATAGATGGGTAAACCAGCAGAAGGTATGTTTTCGGAAGAGTTTTGCTGGTCTAGCTGGTCAACCATCATAGGGTGGTCAAACAAGCTGGTCAACCAGCAAACCACCTTAAGCTGGTCAGGCTGTTTTTTTCAGCAGGGATAGCAGATTGTCACTAAACATAGTGCCAAGGCAATGTGCTGTGCATCATGATAATATATATGCATATAATATAGAGGTGCTTTTCTACAATACAGAAGTGCATACAGTGTTTCAATACTGAACATTACAAAATAGTGAAAAACAGTACAGAATCATAGTGATTTGAATGAAAATAGAATATGCTGATCTCAAAGCTAAAGCAGTCGTTGCTGTGTGTGGCTCAGACCTTCTCTGTGTAGATGGGATTGTGGGAGAGCTCGGTGAGGTGCACGAACTCCAGGTGGAGGGACCCGAACTCGGCCAGGATGCTGCTGCCTGCCGAAGCCCAGCCCCAGCTCCAACTGGTGCCACTGCAACAGGAAGCACACCATACAGCGTGAACACCTTCCCACAGACACACAGGAACCATTACCTTCTCAGACACACAGGAACCATCACATTCTCAGACACACAGGAATCATCACCTTCTCAGACACACAGGAACCATCACCTTCTCAGACACAGTCAGGAACCATTACCTTCTCAGACACACAAGAACCATCACATTTTCTAACATATACACAAGAGTGACATGCTACTGGAAACAGACTCCACAGTGTGGAGATTTCTATTTAGTCACAAGACATACACACGAGGTACCATGCCATACACACAGCATACAATGAACACATGAAATTAACAGAAGAGAAACCCACACCATTCAATGAACACATGAAATAAACAGAAGAGAAACCCACACCATACAATGCACACATGAAATAAACAGAAGAGAAACCAACACCATACAATGCACACATGAAATAAACAGAAGAGAAAGATGCAGTTTATAAAGAGTAAAGTAAAGTGAAGTAAAGTGACTGGTATTTAGCAGGCCCTTTTATCCAAAGCGCTCCACTCAACATGATCACCTTCCTTTAGAAACACTGGAACCACACAGCAAACTGCATAGCACGAGCATCCCTTCCCCAGCACAGCAGGAACCACTCAATGTAGCCTGGCCAGGAAACCTCCCTCAGACACACTAGATGTAGCACACAGCAGGAACAATACCACAGCACAACTGCTCAGCGCATCATGCATCAAGAACCCCCCTAGACACACACCACAGTGACACAGTAGTTCCCAGGACCTGAACCACAGAGCGTGAACGGTTCCTCCAACACGCCACAGGAACCACACAGGCTACTGGTCTCACACACACACACACACACACACACACACACACACAAACACACACACACACACACACACACACACACACACACACACACAATTATTAGCTCAAACTTCTACTGAAAAAAAAAAAAACTCTTCTATCTTTCTCTATTCTATCTGAAAGTTCCTCTATTTCACACACAGGGCCCACCAAACTATCTTCACTGAACATCATCACAGCATGTAAATGTAAACACTGAGAAATGAGTATGACCAAAAGGGCTTGTTATCTATCTACTGTGATAAGCAACAAACCTCCAGCAGCCTCACAGAAAGGTAAGCTCATTTCCGATAACTAATTTCAACAACATTAAAATGAGATGCCACTACATGCAGAAGAAATTAAACCATGATAATTACCAACAGGGAACAAGTCAAGTAGTTGTTAATTGCAGCTATGGAGCAGTACATGGATGGCATCTACATGTAGAGCGCTTTTTCCTCATACAGGAAGTTTCCACCATTCTAATTACTGTACTTCCTCTGCTACTAATAATTACCTGTGTGTAGCTCATCTGTAAGAGCTATGAGCGCTAAGAGTCACTACACAAGGGTCATGGATTCAATGTTTAGCGAGCACACATAGGAGACTAATAAAATCTTATATCTGTGCAACACTATCATTAGCTTTAGATGAAAGCCTCAACTAAATGAGGTGATGCAATGAAACACCACTGAGTAGTCCTACATCTGTCCTCTCTCTTTCTTTCCAACAGAGATACTTTTGCTCTGAGGAGAATGCGAGACGAATTCCAGTAAGGAGAATGCACCGTTCGAGCGCGGCCGATACAGAGTGGGTACCCATCTTGATGTTGTCTCTTGATGTCCGTTTATCCCTGACTCCCTGGTGCTCGTCTGCGGGTACTGTCTGTGAGAGCGTGGTCAATTTTGCTTCCTTTAAAAGGGCCGGCTCCAGAAACAACAGCAGCGCTCTCTCTCATGTCTCAGAATGAACAATCAATAGCAGTGAAATCCTCCAGGGGCCAGCGCTGGAAAATAACCTCCCGTGCACTTCTTAGATAAACACGGCCATGGCAGATCACTCGCAGGAATGCATCACAGCACAGACAAAGCACTGGCGAACTTACAAAGCATTCTACAGACATTACAGTGCTTTTGTTGTGAAAATAAAACCCTTTTACCTAGTCATTATGTGTGACTCATGTTTTAGAGACAAACTTTCTCATTTCTTGGGTTAAACAAGTTCTACGATTAATCTCACACAGGCTATATGAAGTTGTTAAGTGATCACTTTA
>NW_027468587.1:20657224-20679724 GCF_046254945.1 Alosa pseudoharengus | reverse complement strand
GAACGAGAGGAGTGGGGGGGGGGAAAGGGAAGAAGGGGGTGGATGAGAAGACAGAGGGAAGACGGAGAGACACTTGCTGAGAAGTCTGGAAAAATCTGAGGTGTAGCCATTTCAATCCCGGCGTCCTTGAGCGCGACACCGCACATCAGATTTCTACCCGCCATTGTGTTCAGCTGCAATCACGGCACGGCGGCCAGAGAGTGAATCTGAGACGCTACCGGTGTATAGTGCTTCCAGTTCTCCAGTGAAGAAGAGAAAGGCACTTGACAAATGCAGCCCATTTACCATATATAATACAGGCAGAGAGAAGAGGAGGAGGACAGAAGAGTGCAGGGAAGAAGAGATGGAGGAGAGGTACATAAAACAGAGAGGGGAGGTGTTTGGTGACTGGGCTTATATCATGGTGCTGCCCAGAGGATAATGTTGCTTGTCTTTTCTTTGTCTCGTAGAAATAAACCATCTTATTTGGAGATTACGGAATTCTAAGCACCCCTTCAGGAAAAATAAGGAGCAAAATAATACTATTTTAAGATCCTAAGCGAATCTAAGTCAATTAGACTTAGGCTAAGACAGAGGAAGGGTTTTCCTTAGCAGCTAATAAATGAAGATACAAGAAAATGTTACAAATCTTATATTGATTTTGGACAGAGCTAAATTAAATCTAACAGAAATAGGCTAGGCAAAGGAGAGATGTTATTTGGATTTTCCCTCTCCTCTGGCTGTACACAGTGTGTTGGGCAAGAGTCTCTGGGTTGTGAGATATTAATGTGGCACAGGGTTTTTGCTCAGCCAAGCCTGAGAGCCAGTGTCAGGGGGCTGCGTTCGAGGCTTACCTCCCCAAATTGATCACTCCTCGCGGGATGCCTGTGGGCGTATTGAAGGCGGGCAGCAGCTTCTCTCCAAGCTCCAGCACCTTCCTCTTAAAGACCTGCAGCAGAGGGAAGAGAGAGCAAAAACCAGCTGTTACACAGGCTGTGTGGCTCACCATTTACAGAAGAAAAAACAGCAATATGGTCCAGACACATACAAAGAAAAACACCACTTTGAATCACCCCTGTTGGGGTGTTTTTTTTTTGTAGACAGCTGGGGTGTTTTCTTCTTCAAATGGCTTGCACACCATGGTGTGAAATAATGTACACGCACATGCACACACACACACACACACATACACACACACACACTATGTGGTACTGCAGCATTTCAGGATTTCAGCAAATCATGACAACTGATAAAGAGCCCAGGGAGTGAAGAGAAAAGAGAGAGATAGAGAGAGAGAGAGATAGAGAGAGAGGGAGAATGACAGAAGGAGAGAGACCTGGCTCTGTAGTGAAGGAAAAACAAATCAGATCCATTAACCCAGTACACCACGTACAGCACCCTGCTGCGAGAGCAGCCGACATGACTGCTGCCAGGGCCAGCCGCCCCTGCCGGTAATGTAGCCCCTCCAGCTTAGCATAAATAAAGCTAATTACACAGAGCATCAGCGACCTGCACACATCACACGGAAATACACAAACACACACGCATGCACACACACGCACGCTCACATACACACGCATGCACACACACACACACACATGTGCGCGTAGATGCACATGCACGCACACACACACACATACACACACACACCCACAGACACACACGTACGTACGCACACACACAAATGCACACATACGTACACACACACACACACACACACACACACACTCAGACATATATTCCTGCCACATTTAGAGTGCTTTCACTGATGTAATCCACAGCAGTTCAATTAAACACAACCTCTCACTCTCCATCTCTCCCTCCCTCTGCCCCCAGTCCTCCCCCACTTCTCTCTGCACGCTCTCTCTCTCTCTCTCTCATTAATATAGATTTTGTCACCTATATAATGCATCATTCTGCTGTTTGAAAGAGAGCGATACTGTAGAGAGAGAGAGAGAGATAGAGAGAGAGAGAGAGAGAGAGAGAGATACTAAACCTCAGAGTGCTTACATTACAGTAATGTGTGCAATGTTCTGTGCTTAGTGAATGACCCAACCATTTGCAGCCATTTGCCAATACTTTTTATTGGCTCATAACATTGCTCTTAAAGTGGTAAAAACATGAGTAATCCATATTCCACATTCCTTATGCACTATGAAGCAGGAACCAAATGTGGATGAGGAACCGATAATGATTCCTGGGCTGAAATGGCCCATTAAAACATCGGCTGAGAACCAGGTGATCCTTGGGCCAACTGGACCATCATTACATCAATTTGTTATTGCAGTTCCTCTAACCAATCTACAGGGGGCAGTATGAGATTCAACAGAGATGGCATTACCACTGAAACCATGAGAACTCTATGTTTTGGGGTAATTTTCCCCTGAACCTATAAGGCATCTTCACTATCCTGACATACCACATAATCTGTCACAATTACAATGTTCTATCCCTAGAAAGCAGGTAAAACACTTCTTGACTTATTAAGTTCAACAAGTCTAGTATAGGCTTACTCAATATTTTAGAGGCATTTTCTATTTCACCACAAAGGGCAGCACACAAGTCTTGGTCGGTGAACATAACTACACAGAACCTGTGTGACTGGACAAGATCAAAACAAAATTAAAATTAGGGGGCCCATTTTTGGAAAATGTTGCAGGGTAATCACATTACCGATTCTCACTAATATGATTGAATGATAAACCACTTTCAGACGTGATGTCCAAACAATGCCCTGATATTGGGTCCGGATATCACGCGGACTCGAATATTCAAACATGACACTCACACACGAACATGGCTCTGGGGGGGGGGGGGGGGGGGGGGGATCACTGGGGTATGGTGCACAATATACAGTAGGTCCAATAAGGATTATTAATAATGCTAATAAGGCAATTCCAAATCGTTGATACAAAATTTTATTTTCCCTTAAAGAAGAAAATGACCTTAATTATGCAGGTTGAGAGTCGGTCTGATGGTTCTACAACACTTTTTGGGACGTTTGGTGGGTGCTTCGTCTCCCCCTAGTGCTTCTCCGCGGAAAAAACAAATATATAGCTTTCTGGTCCCCGTCCGAACAAATCCGGATGTGACTCAGCGGAAGTATCCAATCGCGCCTTTAAAATGTAGTCAGATTGTAGTTTCTAAGAAGACTGCAAAATGGACTCCGACTTGGCTTTGTTGAAACTGTAAGTAGCCTACCCTTGGGTGAACTTCGTTTTTGTAATGTGGTTTGATAGTCTCTTGAACAATGTGTTTGCTCGACCGTTTTATTGTGAGCCCTGTATGTGTTTAGCTTGGTTTCTTGATGGCTAGCTCGCTAGCTAGTGGGGGTTTAGCGTAGCAGTCACTTGCTACCGAAGCTGCAGGGGGAGCTATGTTGTGAAAAATGCGAGCCCAAATCAGGCGAAAACCCAGAAACAGCGAAGGAATAACCAGACCTGCATAGGGCTTCTTTAATAGTGTTTCCGCATCGGTCCCATTTGCGCAAAGATCCTGGAGATTGAAATTTGGCCTTTTAACAGGGAGGGAAGCTACATGGGGAGCATAACTGAACCGTTCCGATCGCGTTAAGTCTGCTGCAACAGTTCACTTCCACTATAATCAATGGAAGTAGCTACACCAGATGTGATAGCAGCGCGTACATTAAAAAAATAGAAAATAGACCAGTGTTCTAAAATGTTTTTTAAGTGTCGCGAACGGAACACTTCAATTACGCCCAAGTGTAGCTTCCCTGTTAGACCTCTCTAACGTCTTTTCTTTCTTATCGTTTTACTATTGTAATGTTTACTATTGTAATGTTTACTATTGTACTCAGTGTTGCCACAGTTACCTTGAAAAAGTAATCTGATTACTGATTACTGATTACTCCTTTAAAAAGTAACTTAGTTACTTTACTGATTACTTGATTTTAAAAGTAACTAAGTTAGATTACAAGTTACTTTATTAGTTACTTTCAGCAGCTGCCGACAACACCCCCAATAAAAATGATAACGGTTTTGTCAATACTCAATATAGGAAGTGCATTTTAACAGCAATGTATAGTAGACATCCAAACCTAACCTACTTAGATACTGAAATTCAGATGTTTGTTCAATAATGTCTAAGTACACCAAATAAGGAAGGCCTATTGATAGAAACTGTTATAGTAAAATATGTAGATTTTTTTTCATGTAGCCTTGGCAACTAGCCAACTTGTAGCCTAGCCTATAGGCCTGAATAATATGCAAATGAAATTACACTTGTTAAACTCACCTCAACAAGTCTTTTGCAATCATTTAACCCGCCGTGAGCAATGCTAAAGTTGCTGTTACAAACAGTGCAGTGTGCAAGATTATCATTATGTTTTAATCTTTTGAGACAATTGGGTACACTTTTGTGTAGTCTGATGTGAAATGGGTCTTAAATCTTCCTTTTTGAGGGGCACTGACGCTGCCATGACGCTTCTGTTCCTAGATACACTGAACTGATTAATTATGTTTGGGAGAAAAGAGATATAAGCATTTACACTGAAAACGGATTGGTTGATTTAGCAAAACAGACCAGGATGCTCTCTGTCTTGGATGCGCTTCAGGCACAAACGCACCCCTCCTCTCTCTCTCCCTCTCCGTTGTGTGCGCATTAAGCTATGCACACGCGATTTGAAGCAAAGATTCTAGAATCTTTGATTTGAAGTCCGGTCTGGCTTGCGTGCTCTTGTTCGCTCTAGGTTCCGGGAGATTTTATGTAATTTGCGGGCGTCAGGAAGCCGCTATCAATATGTGGGAGACTCCCAAAACTTCGGGAGACTTGGGATGTCTAGCTAGACAGCACTTTGTCGCCAGCACAGAATGTACAATGTACCTTAATGTTGTCATGTTTAACTGACACAAACTCAAAGTAATCACTGATGAAATGTGCATCTCTCTCTCTCCCTCCATTGTTGTTTACGTTTGTGTCGCTGTGTCGTGAATTGTCCTCATGCTGAAAACGTGAGCATAGCCTCTACATGACATTAATACCCAAGACAAGAAGAAAGCAAAGAATATATCTTTTTATTAAGGAACATGACAAAAATAGTAACGCACAGTAACTTAGATAAGTAACTTTAATCTGATTACTGGTTTGTAAATAGTAGCGCATTAGATTACTCGTTACTGAAAAAAGTGGTAAAAATAGACTAACGCGTTACTAAGTAACGCGTTACTGGCATCACTGATTGTACTTCATTTACTTGTGCTTTGGCAATACTGTAATGTACAGAATTTGAGAGAAGAGAGAGAGAGAGAGAGTGAAAGAGAGAGACTGCTGTTAGATTTTTATCAAGAGATTTTTATGAAAAGACAGCCATCTTGTTTTGTTGTGCTTCTCATGGAAGCCTTTTCTTGGAGCAACTAAACAACACCACAGAGCAGAGGGAGGCAGCTACTATGGACAAATGAGGCCTCAGAAGGGAAGTATGTGTGTGTGTGTGTGTGTGTGTGTGTTTGTGTATGTGTGTGTGTGTATGTGTGTTTACAGAAATAGATTGCACTGCATACTCCCATTCCCTTCTTTCTCTCCCTTTCCCTCTCAGAATGCTGTCACACAAAAACAGAAACATCTATGCATGCAGAAAACTTACTGATGCAACCTGTGACCAAATATATATTGACAGTATATGTATTTACATAAAACATATAAACACCTACAATCACACACACACACACACACACACACACACACACACACACACACAAACACACACACAGAGACAGACACCCTTCCCTCTCCACTTCGCCAATCTGTACTACACACACAGACACACACACACACATGCGCGCACACGCCTCCTTTCAGATTGATCCTCTATGACAGCAGACAGCTCTGGCCCTTCAGTTCCAATTTGGATTGTCAGCTGAAAATACGGAGCTGCAGCTAAATGACTTTTTCTTCCCTCACTGACTGACTGAAGTCTGAAGGCTCACGGTCAACTCAGGAAAACACTTTAGGAAATACCACTGGAATAATAATTGCCTGAAAACAAACACTCGAACTCTCTTTCTCTCTCTTTCTCTCTCTCTCTCTCACACACACTCACACAAACACACGCACAAGGATGGGCACATGTACCCCCCCACACACTAAAGACAATTTTCACTCAAACACACAAATACAAGCAGAATTCTCTCTCTCTCTCTCACTCATAGACAATAGACGATGTTATGTCTATTTTAAATTACTCTGGAAGGTGCATGAGATATCTGGCCACAGGGCCAAAGGTTTTGTCTTCTTCATATAATACATGTACACATTACATCCAGAGAAGCATAAGGGTGTCAATTTTAGGGAGTGAGATCTATGTAAATAGGGCAAATTTAAAGAGAAACATCTGGAGGCATAAACTTCACCCTTGCTCCTGGCTGCTAATGTGCTTTACAACTGGCTGAGCATCAGCCTCTGTGACGCTAATCTGCAGTCGATCCTGTCAGGCAGAGAGAGCGCTAGAAACTGTGGAGACATGCTGTCTGAAGACAAGCATACCCCGCCACCTCCGCAATCTCTCAAAAGCAGGCCGAGTGTCACAGTGACAAAGATGACTCGGCAGAATCACTGTGACGGCACCCGTGGAAACATGACATTATGGCGACTAAGCAAAGTGCTATACAGAGTTAGTGTTAGTGGCCTCTGTGGCGTGGTGATGTAGGAGCAGACAGTGATGCTAAAAAGAGAAGTACTGTATGCTTGGAGCAATGGAAATGCTGGAGAACATTTGACACCACTGTACAGTATATTACGTGTTCTTAAAAACACTCACACTCACTCTACACAAAGGAGGACAATACGCACATACATTTCATGTGTACAGTATTTGTATATGTTTAAAGGTATCTGTTTGTATCTGTTTGTATCTGTTTGTATCTGTTTAAAGGTTTTTAAATGGCCTACGATTTGGCAAGATGCTTACACTCTTGCAGAGAGAAACAGAGAGGGTGGAGTAAATAAAGCAAGAGAAAGAGAAAGAGAGAGAGAGAGAGAGAAAGAGAGATACTTTCTTTTTCATTGTGATTATCCACTGAAACCTTTCCCATAGTATTATGTTCCATCAGAGATACACATGGTCCCCAGGCCCAGATGGTCCCTTTGTTTTTCCCTGATAAATAATTTTGATTTTGCCAGCTGTGCACATTCCAGGCAAACCCCCCCCTCCCCAAAAAAAAAAAAAACAAAAAAAAAAAAAAAACCTCCACCATCACTCCCTCTCCCTTTCCTGTTATCCCAGCCCACATGGTTGCGTTCCTCCCACACATTCTGTCTTTTGTCTACACCTCTCTCTCCCTCTCTCTCTCAGACACACACTCTCTCTCTCACACACACACTGCTTTTACAAGACGTAGCAGGCTGACACTACAAGCTCGCAAAGAGACCCGGCAGAGGCAAGCTGTCAGTTCTGGCAATGCAACCTCTCTGATTATTCTGACCTCTCTCTCTCTCTCTTCCTCTCTCTCTCTCTCTTAATTTACCTCTCACCCTATCTCCCTCTCAGTCTGGATTCTTTCTCTGTCTCTGTTTGACTGTGTCCTAACTCTTTCTGTCTCTCCCTAAATGCTTGGACAGATGACAAGTCTGCCCAAATCTATTTTGATACAACATTAGGAAAATATTCCACAGGTAAAAAAAGAGTCTGCTCACTTCACTTGCTTCCAAACATGTATTCATGATGTTTAGCAGTCAATTTTGCATCAAAACCGAGTTCAAAAAACAGCTGTGAGCATGCATCTGAAATATTCTCTGCTTTAAAGTTCTTTCATACCAACCCAAGATATAAAATTATCCTAAACCTTTCAGTGAGTGGTGATCATTTTTTGGGGGAGGAAAGCACAGATTCCCTATCTCAGTCTTTGGAATGGGAGCAACAGCACAGCTATCCTCTTCCTTTATCACCCTGTGGCCATCCTTTTCCTCCAGCACCCTGCGGCAAGATCAGAGAACCTAACACTCTCCTCTGCCTACCAGTCTGTGGTCAGATGAGGAGACAGGACTGCAGGACGGCATATTAAGGGAAGGCATCAAAGCCCAGCTCTCCTCTGTCCGGCTCAGCCTGTGGTAGGATGAGAGACAGAGCAGTGCTCGTCATGCTCCGCCTATGCCTTTGGTGGGTTTAGGGGAAGCACAGGTCTGCTCTCCCCATTGCAGCCTGTGGGAGGGTCAACAGACAGAACAGCCCTCTGACCGATTCTTTTTAACTCACACAGCATGCATCCCTCTCCATCTACACGGCACACTGCCTTTCTTTTCATTGCTTCAGAGGAACTAACATTCTCTCTCACACACTCATTTCAGTATGTTATACTGTATGATACTGGACTGCAGGCACAATATTGGTAAAGTAAAAATACATTTTTACTATTTCTTCAATATTCATCTCTCTCTTTCTCTCTCTCTCTCACACACACCCTCATACATACCCACATAAACACACACGTACAGTCCAACACTGCTGTGCCACTGTCTCAGAGCTCTCTCTATCTGGAGAGTGCTAGAGGCAGCAGCAGGGAGTCCAGCCCTAAGGAGAGAGAGCGGTCGTCCGTCAGGAGCCTCAGACATCCACTGGGAGGCCCAGTCTGACATTTCGGACTGGGCAGAGGCACTGGCACAAGGAGAGCACACGTACGTACGTACGTGTGTGTGTGTGTGTGTGTGTGTGTGTGTGTGTGTGTGTGTGTGTGTGTGTGTGTGTGTGTGTGTGTGTGTGTGTGTGTCTGTGTGTGTGAGAGCACACATACGTATGTGTGTGTGTGTGTGTGTGTGTGAGAGCACACGTGAGTGAGTGAGTGAGTGAGTGAGTGAGTGAGTGAGTGAGTGAGCGAGAGAGAGAGAGAGAGAGAGTCAAACTAATTAACGAATTAACATCTACTCTGGATACTTGGTTCAGGAAACTGTTGGAGACTTTGGTGTGCTATTATCAGCAGGGCCTTCCTCACACTTCCACCCTGCAGTGGCGATCTCCACGAGCCTCCTCATTAAAATGAGGGCCACAGTCACCCTGGCACAGCCTGGCATCTGGGTCTAGCAACCTGGGGACTCAAAAGAAATCAATGTCCAAGCGCTCCTCATCAACAAACACATGTTTGAACTCACTGAACGAGTTCAGACAGGATTCAACCGGTTTGAGGGAAATAAGACTGAGGTGAAATCATTGTTGGTTAGAAGACAACAACCCTGGGAGAGAAAGTCTGAGCAAATGAGGAGATTCTGTCGATAGTGAACACCAGGCTGAGTTACATGGGGAATCAGATGTCTGCCTGCCTATGAAAACCATGCCATTTACCGCAGAGAGGCTTAATTGCTTCGCCGACCAGAAGTCAGCAAGACTTGGGCAAATCTGCACAAGATTGTTGGCCAGACAGAAATGTGCTGCTTCAGATCAAAGTGCTGTGTTATTGGCATTAAGTGGTGTTTGGATTTCAGGATTTCAGTTTAAAACTTCGACTCTCATATCTAACTGTGCTTTATGCACACATACGGAGGATCGTAGACATGATCTATGGTAGATGAAGGCCAAATCTGTTGAAGAGCTACTGTCTGTCTTTTGCCTTGATTATACTTGTTTGTGGACATGCACAAGTCCTTCCTTGAATGGCTGCATAATAATGAAATTCCCTAGTGGACATTTGCACACTCAAAAGCACGCAAAATGTCCAGGCCTTAGGGATGCAGCATCGATTCTGTGATCAAGATGAGGAAAATGCCTTAACTTCCACAAAAGATCTCCAAAGCACCTCCAGAGTGGAGGTGTACCAGCTTTCAAATTCAAAATATTTGTCGAGCGTGACATTCAAAAACTGGGTCTGCATTATTTATCACACATAGGCATCCACCTACACCACCTCACCTCCCCATACACATACACCACCACCTGAAAAACACACACTCAAACACAAACACATAAAGATCAAATGAATCAAAGATGAAGGCACCACAGTAAACAGAGGCTGTGAGATGTACCCCTGCAGCGTGTTTAAAAAAAAAAAAATAATAATAATAAAATGATAAAAAATAAAACAAATGAATGAACAGTCACAATCCGACATAACTGCCAGCAACCATCACTGAAACTGATAGCCTGGCGCATCCCCCAGGAGGCAAGAACCATCACTGCAGCTGTGCTTTTATGAGCTACCTCTTCAGCATTTCTGCAGTTTCGCTTCATATTGAATATAATTTAATGCTGTACCAAAACAATACTAACATAGAAGTACATTCGATACCTTAAACCCTTTTGTTAAAACAAAACACTTAATTAGTGTTTAGTCTTGTGGTTACAGTGACCCGTGGAAGTGGAAACTTACTGTCCTCTTGTGTCCATTGTAAGGATGCTGACAGTCCTCTCCTGCATTTCATTTGGTAAGCACATTATCTTGTCAGGGCCGCTGCATAGGGACATCCTATAACTTCATCATGAGCTGCGTGGCTGTCTAACCAAGTGGGCAGTGACATGGGTGGGTTTGACAGGTCCCACTTCCCAGTGTCCCACTTTCAACGTTGTGCAACATTGCAGCATAGTAGACAAATGCTTAATTAAGCAAAACATACACAAGGACAGAGGCCAAACCATTCTACATCTGAATGTTGCCTACAATGACCAAAATCCTCTGCTGTAAGTCATCAAGAAACAGTTCAGGGACATTTAGTTCTGTAACTGCTTTGAGTCCCCCGTATAACACATCCTCTCCTCTACTTCAGCAAGCAATTGAAGCCTTTTCCCAGAAGAAATATGGCCAGGTGCTGCCCTAGGTAGGACTTGGTCATTAAAGGCCAACTCCTGGTATCAACTGGTTGGCAACAGTGGCTAAGGTTAATGAACCAGCTCCTTTTTCCATTATGTAAAGAGCCTTGGGCTGTAGGGGAGATCACCCTGGAGCCTCAGAGAATCTACACTCACGATAGTTGGCAGAAAGTGGGCAGCCAAGTGTCACAAAACTTTGTCTGACTTCAAATCACTGACCACACCTTTAAGTGCTTTTAAGGGCAACTTAACCCAAGTGGTAGAGGGAGGGAGTGCATGGTGTGTTCACTCACCTCACTCAGGTGCTGGTTTCTTTGCCGCTGCGAGTGGCCACATTAATCATACTAAGTGATGTACAAGAGCCATAAATCACTCGCGGAATTAACCGCTTTCATTTTCTAATGAGGCTCCAGGAAATCTGAGCACTTGAGCAACAGCTGCCCCACTACCAATTAACCAAGAATCACAGTCAGGAAACACAATGTCGCAATGACCCGTCTATTTTCTCACAAGAGTAGGAAGGAAAGACGTCTCAGGCTCATGTTTCACAAGTTCACAGAGTGGGCGTCTGGTGTCACATTGCTCTGCATAAAATCTCCCTGGATGTCCTTCACCTTCAGCTTTCATTACTCCGCAGAGGTAAGTATCTGTTGCCGTGGCAGCAGCAGCATCCGTCTGATTGCCACTCGCCCCTGTTGCCTGCGGGTCGAACGCAGGCGCTCGGTGAAAGACAGGTGAGGTAACCATCTGTCATCGTTGCCACAGCTTCTCCTGTGTACTGAGTTACATCATAAAATCCACCGATCTTAACCTCAGCATGTCCAGGATGCGTTCCTCACAAACGTCCTGTTCCGAGTACAAATCTCACACTTCTTCCTCCCCGTCCTCTCTCTATCTCTCTCACTGCTTGGCTTTTGATCCCCCCCTCCCACCCGTTTCATCATCCTACTTTGCTTCAGAGCTGACTTCTACTCAGTGGCTCCTTCAGACACACAGGGTGTTTTTCCCTGCCACACACATCCCCTGAGATAGTGTGTATTGTTAGAGGTGTTATATAAATAAGCGACTGTAATTCCATTACAACACACTGCTATGCTTCACAGTTTATAGTCACAAGCTGCATTCATTCACAATGTGCCTGTTTATATAGGGTATTCTTCTTCTTGGTGAAAATGATCAAAACACAGGTAAACAGAGTCGAGGTACATGTAGTCGTGCAGACAAGAACCCACCCCCACCACCTACCCTCTCCCACCTACCCCCACCTACCCTCTTCTCCGAAGACACAAGGCCTTTCAATAATTCAGAGGTAGGCAGAAGCATGCACTCACCTGTATTTAAAGGGGGGGGGGGGTACAAAGCAGTGGTGGGGGGAGAGGGCTGTTTGTAAATGTCAGCTTTGCTCCTCGTTAAAGGGGGGCAACAGCACACTTCCTGTGGCTTCCAGCCACTTTCGCATCTCATAAAAGCGCCTCGTTCAGCCCGAAGAGCCTCGTTAAAAACTTTTTAGTCCGGGCCGCTGGCTGTCAGGCCTGTCAGTATGCATCGGGTCAGGCCCATGAAGCAATGACAGGATGAGCTATTGGGCCTTTGGTACTACCTCCTTGTTTTTTTATTTCTCTCGAAAAAGCCGGACAAGCAGAGGATAAAAAAGACTGTTGCAAAGGTATTTTGAGACATTAGTCTTTTCAGAGTCTATAAACAGTGTAGGGCCTGGCACTGTGAAGTTAAATTTACATAAAATGGTAAACAAATGAGAATACGGATAAAGACTGTGATGTGTCTAAATTTACCTCATTAAACAGTAACATCGACAGCATTCTTGCTCACTGTCCTACATAACACTGCCCTACTGCTTGAAACACCATGGCTCAGCATCTCTACATCAGAAGCACTGCTGTGTGTGTGTGTGTGTGTGTGTGTGTGTGTGTGTGTGTGTGTGCATGCGTATGCGTGCGTGTGTATGTGTGGGTGGGTGAGATCCTCAGAACGCAACTACTTCACATAGTGTGGACACAACATAGCCAGCATTCTCTCTCACTGTCCTATACAACACTGGCCTACTCTGTGAAACATTGCTAAGCATCTCTACACCAGCCTTTCTGAGCCTCAGTGATATTATGTTAGAGGCAAAATGGATCCCCCCCAAAACCAGGAGTTTACCAGCAGAGCATTTCCCTGTCAGGGGTTCAGTTTCTTCAGTTAATTAAAAGTCAGTAATAAAAACAGTGTGACGTGAAGCAGGTCTATTTCCTGGACAGGACTCCACTGAACTAAACCTTTTTCATAAAGACTGCAAAGCTGCCCTCAAGAGAAATAAACTCAGAAGAAAATCACAAGGGAATATAGTCCAGACGTGACGTGTGTGTGTGTGTGTGTGTTGGTGTGGGGTCTGGAGTGACCGTGTATGTGTGTGTGTGTGTGTGTGTGTGTGTGTGTGTGTGTGTGTGTGTGAGTGTGTGTCTTTCTGTCTCTGTGCATTTGTATGTTTCTCCACAAAGTCCCATCCACCCCTGTGTGTTTGTGCGGTTGCACTTGGGGGAAATGAAGTGACAAAGTCAGTGGGCTTTGGAGTGACACAGCATGTAATCCACTTCCTCCTCCCTGCCAGCAGCCAGGAGCCTAGAGCCCGCCGAAACAAGGAACCGACAGTTCATCTTCACACCAAGGCTGCACGCTTCAGATAACACCCGTTAAAAAACTCCATCATATTTCCCCACTCTCTCTCTCTTTTCCTCTCTCCCACTCGCCATTTCTACCCTCTTCTCGTCTTCATCATGTTAAAAAGAAAGCAAAAACCCCTCAAAACTCAATTACAGAGCTCATCAAAGGACACAGCACTTCCACCAGCTGTCTCCACCTTCAAGAGGCAAAACAAAGGAGGGGATGCTCTCACGTCGAGCACATTCCTATTGTGTCACTCTCAATCCCGGCCCTTCAGAATCATCAACCCTCACGCCTCGGCCCTTAGCAATCACTAACCCTCGTGCTGCCATTAATGAGATGCAACCACTTCCCCTGCATCTTATCCCTCGACTACGCTAGCGAAATCGAGAACAAAAGGAGCCGACTTGTGGTGCAGTCGCGCTGCCGTACACAGTTCACACAGCGCCTGCTCTGCCTGGTCTTCTCATTAGTGGCTGAGGTTGTTCGCCGTCTGCCCCAGGATGGTGAGTGTGTCGTATGTCATGGGGCTGGACAGATGGGGCTTGGGGTAAAAGCATCTGGGGTGAGAAAGTGGCGTTCGCACATTACCAGACCGCCACGCTAAGTTGGCCACATGGACGAGGGGACAGCAGCTGAGCCCTGACTATGTTATGTATGTGTTATTATCGCAGACACACACACACACACACACACACACACACACACAAATTCACATGATGGCTCATACACCCAAATGCACACATATGCAAACACACACAAATAAACTCACATACACAAACACATACACACTCATACACACAGAAGGCAAGCCATGTGGAAAGCTAAAAGCAATGGTAAGCCCGGTGCAGGGTAGCGTCCTGGCTCCAGGTCACCAACTTGGCATCATCAGTTTTTGCCCCTTGTGCCTGTGCGAAACAACATATGTTGGCCCTGACATTTCCCCTCGACGCGCCGCTTAAAGCCCTGACATTTCACGGGCCAGCTCCTACCTGGGTCACCTGAGATGATCATCTCTAGAGGAGGAAGCTCAGTCATTGGCCAGCCGCTGCGCAGACGTCTTACCGCAGCCAAAGCCGTGACCTTTTCCTCCACGGCTGCCAAGCTGGCAAAGGTTTGTTTACACCTTTTTTCTTTCTTTCTCTCTCTCTCTATCACACTGTCTTTCTGTTTTTTACTCTCTCTCTCTTGTGTGCGCACGACCACACTAATACAGAGAGCTTTGGGGGGTTTGGCAGATGAACGCGAAACAAATTTCGCTGGACTTGATGTCGGTGTTCTCAGGGCGTTTCAGCTTTTCGCTTGGCTCCTGCTGCAAAGTCTGGACCCCGCACCAAGAGATTTATTACAGACCAAGCAGGAAGCCACGGGCAAACGAGAGGAGAGAAGAGGAGAGGGGAGGAGAAGAGATGAGAAAACAGGAGGGGAGAAGGGCAGAAATAAGAAGAGGGGGGGAGAGGAGTGGGGAGTGGAGGAGGAGAGGGGACGAGAGGAGAGGAGAAGAGAACCGAGGAGAGGAGAGGAGAGGAGAGGAGAGAGGATCGTAGAGGAGAACAGAAGAGAGGAGAGGAGAGGAGAAGAGAACAGAGGAGAGGAGAAGAGAAGAGAGGAGAGAGGATGGTAGAGGAGAACAGAAGAGAGAAGAAGAGAAGAGAGGAGAGGAGAGGAGAAGAGAACAGAGGAGAGGAGAGGAGAGAGGATGGTAGAGGAGAACAGAAGAGAGGAGAGGAGAGAGGAAAAAGGAACAGAAAAAGAGGACAGAGAGCAGGCAGACAGGGAGCATTTTTCTCCTGATCTGCCCTGCCTGCTATGGGTTTCTGAGGAAGGTGATGAATAGCCTGTCTCAACGGGGAGCCTGTCCCTCTGAGTGATACGATGCCCTCACTTTCACTTATTGTGATGATTTTTTAAACCCACTGTGTGACAACAAACAACTTTAAGATATATGAATGTCTTTCCATCCAGTCATCCAAGGTCAAATCCTTTTTTTCCCTCGTCGCCATCATCTGCTAGCAGGTGGCTGCCATTTCTCTCCCTCTCTTTAGCATAGCAGCCATTTGCACGGCCAACCCGGCCATCAGTTGGCTTTATTTCCCTGCGCAGATTGCGCTCAAGTTTGTTCCTCCAGGGACACAAGCTTCATCAACACACAAATGGAGACTTGTGAAGACGTACATCTCCCTCGCTCCACACAGCCCCCCTTGCCAATGCCACCGGCCAACCTCTTCCCTAAAATCCTCCTTTGTGACTTCTTTACCCCGCGAGTTCCTCCCAGCCGTGCGTAGCCATATGTCAGAGGACTGCTCAACACCAGTTGAACAGGGTTCCCCGTTGCCTGGCGCCGCGTTGCTATGGTTTCAGCCAAGGAGATCAGCGCTCACTCCATCTGTTTGATCAACTGTGAGCTCAGAAGGAGGAAAGGAAAGAGTCTTCTCTCGGTGATTCACAACGCTGTCATTCTAACTAACCCTTCCAGTTCTCTCCAAAAACATGGCTAGAATACCAACAACAAAGACCCTTCCTAAGCCCATGCAGCTAGCACGTCTTCAGATACCACTGCTTCACTACATGTACTGCTTCATCTTTGGGCCCCAGTCTTATTGCCCCCCTCAAGGGCACATTCGATTTTATTGCCACCTGAGGGTATCTTCACCCCAGAGCTGGTCAGAAGCCAGTAGGCTCAGGCATGTCCTCCATCTGTCCTTCACACAAGGAGGAGCACGGTGATGAACAGCTGGTCAGCATTCAGCTCAGCTCTAGAGGCTGGGAGGCTATAAGGATTCCATTCAGGATGCAGCAGGTGGCAATGATGTATGGGGACAGATGTCCGATATGGCCACAGGGCACTAAAATATTCCATACAATAAAATCCAATGATAAACAGCAGTGACTACAGGATCAGATACAAAACAACCAAACCAAAATAAATTTCATATTTTACAAGCTTATCTGTATCAACTCATCTTCAAATAACTATCAGAACTTAGCGAACTTAGCCCCATCCACAACATTTGAGGTCGGGAAGTTCTATATTCTGAATATGACGTATCAGGCTAATCAGGATTCACATGGCAGTCATTTTAAAGCAAAGATTCTAGAGCGGATCGTAGCGCTCTAGAATCTTTGGTATAAAGTGCTACACTTTAGACTTGGAACTTAAAAGCTAAAGGTAACATCACAGTAAAAAGCAGATTGTCCATTAAAACTCATGATGAATGTCAGATGAGAATTTATCTCAGTAAGGGTATTGTCGTCATCTGGGCATACAGATGGCATCACAAACAAAAATACAAAAATTGCAAACAAGAAAGCTTAAGCTGTCTCACTCGTTAAGAGACTCAGAAATGAAGGGGAAAGATGTAGGATTACTTATTTATCCGCTCTTCTTCTCCCTTGTACTCTGCCTGGCAGTGCTACCTGTCATGTAAAGGTGCTATTCACGAGGCGCCTGTGGAGAGAAGCACACAGTCCAGCACCTTTTGACACCATGACATGTCAGCTTCAAAAACACAACCCTGGGCGGTCGGGGCCATCTCATCCTGCACGCATACACCAGAGCCTGACAACACGGACCAGGCCCTGTCATATCCATGTTCATACACGTGCAGGTGCATCTCAAAAAAAATTTGAATATAATGGAAAAGTCCATTGCCCGGCCCAGACTGAGAGATTAAATGTTCAGGAAACCATTGCCGGTATTTAGAATTAATTGGCTGACTCTTCTAAGGTCAACATTTCTGAATTATTAATTTTTTACACTAATATTATGAGGTACTGGATTTTTTTTATTTATTGTGCTGTAAACTATAATAGAATAATCAAGATTAAAACAAATAAAAGGCTTAAAATATTTCATTTTATGTGTCGCTTTGGACAAAAGCGTCTGCTAAATTCCATAACCATAACCATTCCATAACCATGTGTAATGCATCTAGATTATAACGAAAGTTTCACTTTTTTAAATAAAATATTCTATTTTTTTTGTGCTGCACCTTTACCATCTCAGGCCACTCTGATGGGCAATGGTGAGGAGAAAGTGGACACAGCACATTGCTACACAGTAGACAGAAAGGGGGCCAGTAACTTAAAATGAGTGACAGGGAAATTATGTCGGAGATCACTTTGGAGAGCACTTTGGAATGATAGCAAAGGCACGGCCCCCTTTTTGCGCATGCCAAGACCATGGGACTGTCACAAGAGATTGAGATGCAGACCTTCCAGAACTTGATGACCGCTGCAGTTTCAGGTTCATGAGCAGCTGTAACTTAGTTACCATGGCACATGCACTGCCCCACTTCCCACTCCCACATCCCTAGCATGTGTGGTTATGTGGTTCCCTAACAATCACACACATTTGACTTAATCCAAAAATGAATTGACTTCACCTCTCCAGAGTTAGGCTGCTGGCCTGGCAGATGCAATTAGCTCTGTTTACACAGCAGCCCTTTCTGCTAAAAAAAAAGGGCGAGGAGGAGGAAAAAGAAGGGGGGAAAAACAAAGGGAAGAAAAAGAAACAGCACTGCGTCATGTTCCGCTAGCCTGTCTGTGTTGGCCATCGGCGTGTGGTGAGGCATCAGGTGGAGCTGTCAGTGTCGATGCAGACACCCTTGATGCCATAGACACCTACTGTATCAGACAACCCACAGCTGGGGTGACCCAGGGGAGGTGGGTGGGGGGCTTTTCCAGATCAGTCAGTCCACACAGCACCCTAACCTTGGGTGAGGAAAGAGCGCACCCTTTGTGAAAACTGACTGGTGGATAGATAGATAGATAGATAGATAGATAGATAGATAGATAGATAGATAGATAGATAGATAGATAGATAGGTGCGTAGATAGATATACTTTATTCATCCCCAAAGGGAAATTACAGTATTCCCATGGTATCCCTATGATGGTGATTCACTGTACAGTATTAATGTGTGTGTGGCTTTTGTGAGTACAATATACTCACAGACAGGTACCAGCCTCTTCAGCCTTAAAGCTGATTTATGGTTCTGTGCCTCTAAAGGCTGTATTTTGCACACTGGTGCATGGCGTAAAACTCGTTTTCCACCTGGCGCGAAGTTTAATTCCTTATTTTGCACGTTTCATTTTTAAACAATGCGCCCAGGGGTGTGGCAATTAACAACTTAGGGAGTGGCTTAGCGCATTGTCTAAAAATCGCTATTGTACACCTGGTCAGGTCTATGGCGAGTTGTTTATATGTTATTTTAAAAGCGCATTGTCAACAGTCATATTGGCGGGTGCACCTATCATCCATGAACGCACACCAGCGCACATCCAAGCAAAACATAACAAACTGCACGATTACAATAGGAAATATAATTAGAATAAAGATATTACGAAATACTGTACATCTCATGATGAGTAGTTATTCACCATCATTTGCAAATTGGTAATGACGGTTAAAAGTGATTAGGGGAGAGGCCAGAGACACGTATGGAGCACAGCTGAAGACGCACTGTCACGAGATATAAGAAACTCCTCTGCAGCATAAATGCTGTTTTATTCAGTCATTTGAGCAATATTAGGGTAAGTGTTGCTTTTTCCAGCCTATGTTTTCGATGGTAACCCATTGTCAGTCAATAGTGAAAGTAACTGCATATAACTGTATTGTCGTTGACTGACACCATGGTGAAGTTAGTTTCACTTTGCCAATGAGTTGAAATAATAGAGGAGTGCAAATGCGTGAAGGTTATGCTAGGTTTTAGTAAAGCATGGTTTAGTGGAATTTCATACGTTCTCGCAAGCAGCCTCCTTCAAATGTGCCGTTGAATGTCAAAATACAGATGCATTTATTTGACTTGACAAGGGAATGACAGATGTCATTCTCATTGGTTTAAATGATGTTACGCCCCAAACACACCCATGACTGATTAAAAAACCTAGGAACACCTTGTTGCGCCATGCGCTCGACGTTTGATAACGAAAACCCTCCAATGTGGACAGGACACATCCTACTAAATTTGAATAAGCTTTTGACGAGTGACGATGCGCTTTTGACTGTCATGATAGGGCCATAAATCTTTTTCAGCTGTGAGTCTTGTGTGTCTGCGTAGCTCACTACCAAAATGATAACTGGAGTGGCAAATTACATAGATTGGCGAGCATTAATACACATTAATGTGATGGTTTGCCTTTTCTTGCTTAGGTTTTGTAAGATTTTGCAAAAGCTACTGAGAAAAGGACACAATATATTCCAACAACCTTGTTATTGTAAACAAAAAATCTGAGGTTGTTTGTGTGGTGTCTGCCAGCCAGTTTATGCTAGCAAGTGAACTTCCCACAATTGCCCACAAAGTGCTGCTTGCTGGCAAAGTGCAGATTTTAAAATGTTTGTCTGAGGTGATTTGCAAAGCTTCTGTCAGCAAACTACCAACAAGGCTGCTGAAGTACACCGACTATCAACACACAGGGCGAGTTGACCAATCAGTCCTTGTGGTCTACATCGCCTTGAAATGACAGTTTTGAGGAGGTGTAGCGGCATAGGGGTTGTAGTGGGGTACGCGGTGTCACAGAGGCTCTGTGTGGCGATGCTGTCGCTTTGAAGCAGAACCATGAATTGGGCTTTAGACTAAGCTAACAACAACAACATGCTGCTGTATATATTTATCTATGCTATTTTATCAGGCAGAAGCACTCTTCAGCAAAGTGATTCTCTTGCATCTTAAATCTAAGCTTTTAAAATGGTTTAAAATGGGCTGTATATAATGAAAGGCTGCCATCACTCATAGCCAGTCCTCCCACAGTGCGGGCCTGGCTTGGTCAGAGCGAGTGTTTGCACTGCAGGCCCTGTCACACCGCATGACTAGCCTGCCACGTTTCCAGCAGTGCTCTTAGGCCAGGGTCTCCTCACATTAGGTGCAGCGCTCAACTGAAGCAGACTGCATCCACTTTAAAGACAGCAGGACACAGAGGCGTTTCTAACCAGATCTGTGCTTTACGAGAAAGGATCCACTTGTGTGTCACCCAGCATCAACACAGCCATGCAGGAGGATAGTTTTAAAGGTTTCACTCTGTTCAAATGTGAGTCATTCACAAGACTGCCACAACACAGGGCACAGTGCAGACAACAACACCGTCAACATTTTAAGTGCACTTCCAACAGGTAAGTAAGAAGTGCAGTAGCGTACATCCGCCTGTGGAGATACTGACCTTTTGGAGAGGTGAAGTTGTATGAGGCCAACAACATGTCTCTTCGCCTCTTTGTCACACTGCATGTTAAATCTGGAACTCGAGACATGCTTTGCGTCAAGTATGGTATGGAGGAAATATGAGTACATCTTGCACTGTTTACCGTTGCCCAAACAGAGTTGTGTCCTAAAGCGTCCTGAAGTGACAGATTTGTTTGATGCGTGTGCATTGTAAGAAGTGTAAGAATGTATTCCTCCCTATTTAACATGCATTCTTCCTCCCTCTCTCTTTTCAATTCACCACGTCACTGACATTATGTTAGAATCTGCCACAAATCATGCCAATTGGGACACACAGAAATGCACTGCTCTTGTCCTAGTGCCTGGAACACAAAAGGAAATTAAGCAAAAGGGGAAAAGAGAGGGGGGGGAAATCCACTGAAATTGAAACGGCTGTCAGATGTTGCAGGCTATTTCTGTCTGGAGCAGAGTGAAAGAAAAAAACGATAATGTTTTGCCAAGAGAACAATGCGCTGCAATTTGCCATACCCTGTCGCAGTTACGACGGTTTCATCACAGTCAGAAAGACACAAGAAACGAAAGCCTCGCAATTACAAAAAAGCACCAAGAAAATGAAGGCGTCATTGTCTTCGGGTGCCGACTTGGCAGCGAATCACAACTGACACGCCTCTGGTAAACATACAATCAGCCCGGGGGCAGTTATGGCAGAACAGCCTTAGCATCTCCTCTTTCCTCTGATCTCTCCTGCCTGCTCGGCTGTCCGGGAGGAAAGGGGTGATAAATACAGCACATCGGTTTATTACCCCGGAGACCTGTGGGGGAATTAACCACCTGTGGGACTAGGACAGGCTGGACAGACATGAAAGAGACTCGCTCAGGAGAGGGAATGAAAGCTAATGTTCTCTTGCTAAAGTTCTACCTTGCCAAAGACAGAAAATAAAATGAGAAAGGGAGGGAAAGAAAGAATGAATGAGAGAAAGAGAAAGAGAGCGAGATAGAGAGAAAGAAATAAAGGACAATGACGAAAAGGGGAGATGAAGCTATAGAATCATGCGAAGACCAAGCATATTATGTTGTTCCTACACAAATGTTTTTGAAATGCAGAAGATGTAAAAGACTTACATAAAGAATAGCAGAGGTATTTCTAAATAATGGGTTCAAATCATGCACCAGCAATAACTCCATAAAAATGAGGCCATATTCCTGCTAGTCTGATTGGTTCAGATTAATAACATTCACACACAATCAGAACATTCGCTCACACAGGTGATAAACAAACCACCTGCCATTATAAGTGAAGGGAGACACAGACAGAAAAAAAAATATCTGCAGTGAGCAGAAACCCATAGTGAGCACTAATAAGAGATGATTTTGAAAAAGCAACAAATGCCCTGAAGTCTGTTTCTGGCAAAGGGGAAACAAGTGGAGTGCAGGGTGGCAGAACTAAAAGCCACAGAAGGCAGCGGCACCATTGGACTGGCCTGGCCTGGGTCCACAACGGATCAGGAGCACGTCCACTCCCGAGTCGTCGCAGATGTCATCCCAGCTGTCTTCAAAAGGGCTGATGGGAATGCGGTGGACTGAGACCACAGACGCGCACTGTGAAAGTCTGGAATGTAATTACGACCAAACAAATCGTCCCTCGCCCCAGCACACACAAACACACACACACACACACACACACACACACACACACACACACACACACACACACACACACACACACACACACACACACACACACACACACACACACACACACACACACACACACACACACACACACACACACACACACACACACACACACACACACACACACACACACACACACTGTTCATTGGCCTGTCAAACACGGTATCCCTTGGCCAACCCCCAGAACACTCCTCCATGAGGTCCCAAGCCACCATGATGGCTGATTGGACATTTAATATCAAGTTTTATATCAGGTTTT
>NW_027468587.1:20634724-20652224 GCF_046254945.1 Alosa pseudoharengus | reverse complement strand
AATAGGACCAATGTTTCTGCTATTGAGCACCTTTTACCAGGGTACAGACAAATCAACCACAAACCCACAGCCGTTGGGGATGAGACTTTTCCAAGAAGCCATTGATTGTGGCGGATAGCTATGACGATCAATACCGACCTGCTCCATTAAAAGGCTGGGTCTTTAACCCACAAACAAAGATCTATGTCATGCCATCAGACAGCCAGTTACGGTCCAGTTTCTTAATTATGAATGGCACGACATTGTACTCAATATAGTTTTATGGCGTATATAAAAACATACGGCCTGATTCTCAGCATGATATACACTGCGTCTACACAGCGGGTTGTGTGAGAAGTTAACGCACAGGCTTCTCTCCCTTGATAGCTCTCCTATCTCATCTTTTATGACTGTTCTACTGCCTCTCCCTCTTTCTTCATATAACCATGCTGGAAACATGTTCAAAATCCTAAAACAGTAATGAACAGCTTTTGTGCTAGCTGGCAACGGCCTCGGTACCACTGGGGTAACTAAAAAGAGGGCATCCAAAGCTGGTCAGATCACACATCTCTAGAGAGAGAGAGAGAGAGAGAGAGAGAGAGAGAGAGATAGAGACTCTGACTGGTCAAAATGTGCTCAGTGCCTGGCCAATTAAGGGCCTTTGCTAACAACGGTTCAGAGAGGACAAAGTTGCTCGTCTTTCTCAGTGGGCTATGAGTCCTCTCAAGCAGCTCCCCTAAGGGGGCTGGTAACAGCCCTAAAACATGGCGAGCCTGATGCATCATCGACATTCGGGGCCAAACAGAGGAGAGATGGAGGGAGGGATGAAGAGAAATAGAGGGATGTTGGGGAGAGACGGGTCTCGCTTAATGAGGCCTTGGAGCGCAGATGGCCTAGTGTTGACGGAGAGCAGACAAAGAGTCTAACGCAAACAAAAGAAGACAAACGGGAAGCAAAGGACCATGATTTCACTGGGCTCGTCTCATTAGCAGTCGCATTACAATCTGCCCAATTCAATTTGCTTTTGTGTTGGAGACCGAGATTGGAAGCGGAGGGTGGAGGGGTGGGTGTGATGAAGTAAACTAATCCAAAACAACTCACAGGTTGCTGGTCTTTTCCCCCTGTTTGGGCCTGTCTTTGTGCCTAGCGTATGCTGTGGTGCTGTGTGGCTTAGATCTCAAAACCCTCTTAGCGAAGATTCACAGCCTCGCTAATGAGGAGAGCAGAATCCTGTCAGAGAAGCGTGGACTACAGCAGACACACCAGACTGACACAATACACCCACGAAAACAGAGAGAGAGAGAGACAGAGTGGAAGGGAAGGAAAGAGGCTGATGTACCTCACTGACAGAAAGAGACAGAGAGAGGAGCAATGTGACAGCATAATATAGATCATGGAAGATATGGATGGGGAGGAGACTAATTAACCATAAGCACTTGCATTGAATATTCATAAACGACTGACGGACAACCGGCCTCCGTGATTCCCACTGATGGGACATGACAGCGGGACGGCTAATCAGTCTACTTCCGGCTGCTTCCTGTCAGTCACAGGCCTTTTGTGATTTTCAATACGCTGCAGCCGCAGGTATAATCTGCTGCTGGTGAATAAAGCACTTATCTGCCTGCTGTGTCCTACATGCTTTTATACTGTACCATTATGTCTTTATCCTCTATTCCTCTGCCTATCACTAAATAATGGCAATGCATTTACCGATGTCCAAGCCAATTTTATTCAAGGCTGTACTGTATATCTGTCTCTTAAAATAACAACCTAACTCTATAACACATTGACATGCGTATCATGTAAGTGGTCACTGTCTGTATAATGATTATCATGATACTTAAATGTTTCACCACTAGGTATGTGAAAGCCAGGAGTACTGATTTCTGTTCATAAAAGTTTCATCCTCCTAACTATGAATTGGCCAGCCTCACATACACTGTCGTAACAGGATGTGATGCGAGCAAACATTAGCGATAAAATCCGTTTAATTACAATTGTTTTCAATTGGAGAAAAAACGGAACGCAATCTGCTGTGAGTAACACTACACACACTATAATGTGACCGAGAAAGACAGTACTGAGAAAGGAGTAGGCTTTGATAAAGAAGTCTTAATACAGCGGGTTTAATATCTAACTCACCAATTGTACTTAATGACAACAAGGCACACAAAAGTATAGCCATGTTGTCTGAATGCTTACAGACCATTTCTGACATGCATAAACTGTAAGTGTCTGTGTATGAGTGTTGCAATGGCCAGTGGGCATAGCAATATGCAGGAGTAAACTTCACGGCACTTAAAGAGACACCTGCTTCCCAGACTGGTGTGGGATTGTGAAATATGCACAACACAGGTTGTATAAGCACATGTGTGCATATGTGTATGTTTGTGTGCATGTGCGTATGTGTTTATACCTAAGTGTGTGTACTGTATGTGCACGTTGACATAGGTTTACATTTTTACTTAAAGATAGTCAGTGGCGGGACCACTTCAACACTCAACACGCTTTAATTAGTGCCCTCCCTTTACCTCTGCCACTGAGGAGAACTACCGTCTCCCCTAAACCGTCGTCACATTTCACCAATACCACAGGCCTCTAAAGCACACACTGACAACATGACACTTAACAGCAATCTACATTAGAGGTTGACATCTTTCTTCTGTCTCAATGAAAGGAGGTGGTCAGAAAATTGTTGTAAGACAGCAACATGAAGAAATAGAGAGAGAAGGGTAGAAAGAGAGAGCGAGGGATAGAAAGAGAGCTAGAAAGGGAGAAAAATGTGTGTAAAAGTCATTTCATCCCCTAACATGGCATGGCAGGAACATCCAAATTAAAAATGGGTCACCGCCGTGAAATAAACTGCTGGAGTGAGCGTGAGGGTGGGGGGGGGGGGTGCAAATGAGTCCTCTCTCAGGCAGATCTGAGCGCTTAAGAGAACAGCGGCCCTGAGGAAGGCCATCACAGGTTCAGGGATAGATGGGATTGAGACTACGGTGGCTGGCGAGGGACCTTTATCTCCTGCGGGAGAGGAGAAGGAGAGAGGCTCTTAATCAGTGGCCTGTGCCTGGGGCAGAGTGGGGAGTGAATGTGCTTCTCCCCTTCTCTTCACCGCCATCTCCCTGATGTCTGTGCGTGTCCTGCAACCATCCTCTCCCACAGCTGATTGAATTTCTCTGCCCTCTCTACTCAGTAGACAGGGAGCAGGGTGGACATGAAGCATAAACACACACACACACACACACACACACACACACACACACACACACACACACACACACACACAGTCGTTATTCCTCACCAAGATACATGTAGACACACACACAGACACATAAAGAACACACACACACACACACACACACACACACACACCACTCCACAAAGTGAAAATAGGACTTTTCAGAAAAATGACTTTTCTGAAAAATAACTTTTCGGGCCCGATTCACTCAAATTCATGGACCCAACTTGGCACAATTTGAGACACGAATCAAGGTTACTTACTGTTATTTTTTTTACAATGAAAACTATAAGGCTTAAATAAAGTTCAAAGACAGCAATGAAAAAGAGTGTAAAGTATAAATTCAAGCACTTTTAATGACCTATTTCTATTTTCAAAAACGTTCAAAGGCCTTGCATTATATTTCTGAAATTCACAAACTTTCAAGGATGTTAAGGGCCCTGTGGCTCATCTGTGACTCATCTCTGGCCATGGTAAGAATAGAGGGACAAATTGCTTAGAGCTCCATAGAGCAGAAAATGCCACCCAAAACACTTGGGTCGGTCGCCATTGTGTTTTCCTTTTGCTGCTTTATTTCAGTCTAAAGGCTGCAGACAAATAGGGAGAGCAGACCTTGGCATGCTCCAGAAAGCGATTCCTGGCAAAGTCACAAAACTTCCAAATGACGCTTTTGAGACCTGCCATTTCACTCTGTTATGAGGTCATATTTCACCTAATGAGCCCGAGGCTCCTGCTGTCGGGTGATAAGGCGTCCAATACACACTGGTGGAGAGGGCTGCAATGCTGTTTTGTTTTGAGGTAATGGGATAAACAAGCCGTCTTGATGTCAGGTGCTATGCTATCTCTTTGGTATTTCCATCAGAATAATGTTTTATGACATTATTTATTTGTTGTGCACTACAAGTGATGCACTACAAAATACTCTGGGATTGAAAGTGAAGCCTGGTGAGAAACACTGATCATCACAGTAGGGCTGTCGTTACTGAAATAACAACATAACCAGAAAAGTCTCTGAAGAATACTAAGCTACACTAAACCTCTTCACTTGCTCATAACATAATCTCCAACATACATTACATCTCCATACAAATCTGCTGAGGACTGATGCGCATATTCAGCTAAACACCACCCTACTGATACACTGCTTAAAGAAAAACGGAATATGTGGCTAAAAACTCCCTATACAGTTTGGTACAAGGTGAAAATGATGTCTTGTACCAGGGTTAGAGCCAGGTATTAGCTATAGAGATAGAAGATCAGAATGGACACTAAGTGTACAATTTGCTACTTTTCACTGCCCAATGATGCTTACTGCTAAGGATATCATTCAATCCTCTAATCCTCTAATTATTGTTTCAAACCTACCTCAGCACCATCAGAACCTACAATGTGGCCTGCTCGCTGACTGTGAGCCTTTTGCCATCAGCAAGAGCTGCACCACTTTGCGGGACAGGGGGTCCATTTGGTGCCAACACTCAGCATCGACTGGGTTATTGATGTCAACACGTTTCATTTGTGCCACTGTGATCGATGGCAGCCTCCAGTCCCATCACCTCCTGCAACTGTGTGACTATCTACCGCTACAAACCGCCCACCGGCTGATATCATGGGGCTATAAGCGCATTCTACTGCCCTCATCAGAGTCGGGGCAGGTAGATAGGGCCAGTAAAATGGCCCAGTGAGGCAGGAGACAGGAACAGGCCCACAAGGACAGATTTATGGTCATCTGGGGTGCACACACCAGCACTGCGGGAAAGGGCATAGTCATAAATGTTAATGGCAAACACACACACACACACACACACACACACACACACACACACACACACACACACACACACACACACACACACACACACATACACACATACACACATACACATGCACATGCACATGCACATGCACATGCACATACACACACACACATACATACACAAACACACCAAGATGGAGCCTTTCCAGATATGAATGCGCATACACACACACACACACATACACAAACACACCAAGATGGAGCCTTTCCAGACACAAACATGCATGTGCAAGTACACACACACACACACACACACACACACACACACACACACACACACACACACACACACACGCGCACACACACACACACACACACAGAACTCACTCACACACCATAGTACATGGGCACAATGTTTTGGACTAGCCGTACTCCTGGCGACCCTGTACACATACACACTGTCCTAAACCATATTGATATATTGATTTGGTAACACACACTGTGTGTTCCATCACAAGTAAAGACAGAGAGTGAGAGAAAGTGAAAGAAAGAAAGAAAGAAAGAAAGAAAGAAAGAAAGAATAAAAGAAAGGAAGGAACAAAGATAAGCGAGAGAAAGAGAAGCATATTTTACCCTGTCAGTCGCCTTTAAACAGTAAAACAATATAAATATGCATAGACTTGCCAAAGCGAGTTTGGATAAAAGCAGTGGCAGAGAGAGAGAGAGAGAGATGAAGGGCAGGAAGATGAGTGAAAATGAGAGAAAGGGTGGGGAGGTTAATCAGACCTTGATGAAGGAGTGCGTGAGGTGCATTAGAAGGAAAGAGGCTTGAGTTCTGTAGCCTCCCCCACTCTGGTACCCCCAACAAACAACTTCCTCTCCTGCAATTTAGACCTGTCGCTCCTTAGCTACTTTAGACCATAGTCCACACCAGTCCACACCAGTCCAGCCCAGCTCTGACCAGCCCTGACCGGTGCAGTCCAACTCTGCTCGGCTGTGCTCTGCCCAAACAGACACAATATCCTGCCAGGGACCAGAGGGCATCCAGCGAGAAGGAAAGCCGATAGCACACAGACGGCTGGGCAGATAATCTGGCTGGCGCGTGGGTGGATGGATAGGCACAGCACTATGCCATATCAGCAGGGCACTGACGCCTCGGCCATATCTCTAGTAGCTGTTATAGATTTGTTGTTGTTGTTGTTGTTGTTGTTGTTGTTGTTGCTGCTGCTGCTGTACGTTTATTACTTGTTTACACTATCTATCTATCTAATCTATCTGACACTCAGACACTGATGAAGCTGTGTACTTAAGCCTTTTACTACTCTGTGCACTTAAATGAAGACTCTGAATCTGCATTTGACGAGACACTGAACACCATACACACATTAAAACCCTGTCAAATCACTAAGTGCCATACACCCACACACCCATACTAACACACACACCTCCATACAGACACACACACACACACACACACAGACAGACACACACACACACACACACACACACACAGACACACACACCATATGAAGGCTACTGTCAAAAGAAAGACTCACACACATCTGTGAGAGAAAGAAATAGAGAATGTATGTGTATGAAAGACAGCTACAGAGAGAGGAGAGGTGTGTGTGTGTGTGTGTGTGTGTGTGTGTGTGTGTGTGTGTGTGTGTGTGTGTGTGTGTATGTGTATATGTGTGTGCATGAGCACGCGTTTGTGTGTGTGTAAGAGTTTAAGTATAAGACTGTGTGCATACCAATGGACAGGGGCAGGGATTTAACATTTCATGCCTTTGAAATGGGATTTTTTATCACTATTCATCCATCACTTTAACTGCTCATCTGACTCTTAGTAAAGAGGGGCATAGATTCACACAGAATACCATGTGTAACAGATGCGGATTCCTCTTACCTCTGCTCCAGTTAGGTAGTAGGCAGACAGCAAGCCTCCAACATAGCGGATGTTCACCTCGAAGAGGGAGGCCTCGCCATTCTGTAGAGAAGAAGAAAAACACAGATTTGTTGAGAAATACAGATGGAATCAGGTCAGTTAAGAAGAACGGATGAACAAACTTTTTGATATGGTGTTACTATGGATCTACTAGGAACACAATCAGTGAACAAGCTGTCTACTGGGGTGAACATAATCAGAGAGGAAAAAGAAAATAGTCTGAACAGCGCAGAACCAGAGTCTAAAGCATAACCACAGGAGAACCGGATGGAGAACAGAACAGAACCAGCATCTAAAGCATAACCACTGGAGAACTACAGAACTATACGAGAACTCTATGAGTTTGTTCATAGGGATACTGATCTGTTTTCTGCTTGCTTACCCAAGAGCTTCTTTTTACAGGAAGGGGAGAGACATTGGCAAAATTAGTGGTGTGAATGTCATGGAAACCTGCATGAGAGAGTTTATGCAGGTAAAAAGGTGATGAAGAACTGTAAAGGTGCAGATGTGGACACGTGATGGCACTTGATATACTTGATGATCTGTGATGGTCTGTTGATGTTTGATGTCTGTGGGAGTTTGTGGGTGGTAGCCATAGGTGACTGTATCTGCTATCGTCTTTGGAGAGTTCTGAATTGATAGTCAGCAAGCAGGTGTTGCTAAGTAACCAGTTTTATTTTTAAACAGTGTTCATGGGCCATCAATTTTGAGGAAATATTTTCATAATTTTGCCGTGACACCTCCCCAACATTTACATGCAGTTGCTTGGGACATATTACCATTAGCATGTGATTAATATCAACATTAATATTACAACTGTCAACCTGCGGGGGCCAATGGTTTGAAGCTGTTTACTGATTAATCACAAATGTTTTATATCTAAGATGAAAGGCACCACCTTCATTTTACACACATCAAAAAGCACATTATGGTATTACTGTAAAAACACACAACCTTCCACCTGGCTCACACCTTTAGATCAATTTAATCTATAGCTCATCAAAGTTACTACAACAACATCGAGGTCAACATCAAGGCACATTTGCTAGCTTATTCAGCGAACATGCTGAGGTAAAAGTGCATCTGTAATATACTATACTATATGTGGTCAGCCCTCTGCGCTTAAGTCTGCAACCCTCTCTGTCCGTTTCAGTATCGAACAATGCATCCAAAAACCTTGAGACACATAATCAGCATAAAGGCAACATAGCTTAAGAGTCCTGGAGGGCCCCTCAGAGGTTGGAATTGTACTGTATGTGCGCGTGAGTTTGTCTGTGTGTGTGTGTGTGTGTGTGTGTGTGAGTGTGTGTGTGCATGCACATTCCTAATTGCTGCCACTCGTGCAACAAAAGAAAGGATAGCTTACGGACACGAAGACCCCCGCTGGAGAGCATCCCAGCAATCTGGAGCACCGATGATTAGACAATTACACTGGGGCAGCTATAGCAGGTAATTGCCTCTGCTTTGCCAACCTACCCCCAATGCAATCATTGTGTACCTCTCAATAGATACACCAGTATCTGTTACGCTCTGTCTGTCTGTGTTTGTGTGTGTGTGTGTGTGTGTGTGTGTGTGTGTGTGTGTGTGTGTGTGTGTGTGTGTGTGTGTGTGTGTGTGTGTGTGTGTGAAGGAGGGTGAATGTAGGAGAGACTTTGATTTGTTCTTCCTCAGCGAGTCTGACTGTGCTCACTGTGTATTCTAGCTGGATTCCCTCCAAGACTAGTTCAAGTCAGGACAAAGATAAACTTCAACAAAAGTAAACTGATGTGTAGCTGTAGCCTCCTGTGCAGATTTGAGCAGATTTTCTAAAAATTCAATTTACAGCACATGATCTACTTGCATTTCCTCACAGACAGTGTTTAACTTATTCTATTTTGTTGGGGTAATTTAGTGGTCTAATCAGCCGATTGCTTTGCTGTGAAACTAAATTCCCATAATGCACGGCAGGGTGCTTTTTAAATTGTGCATTAGGAGAAGAGAAACTACAGGAGCCTTGCACCCCTTAGTCAACACACTAGGCTTCACTGTTCCTCTACAGGTGCATCTCTGAACAGCAGGATTATACTTTCACAAGTAGAAAGGAATCCAGCCAGTCAGATTAGTGACAGAAGTAAACAAAGAGAGAGGCATGACTCAAGCATTTTGCCCTCATGCCCCATCCCTTACATACACAATAGAATGGTTGGCCGACTCTTTCTCTCTCTCTCCAACTCTCTCTCTTTTTCCAAATCTCTCACTTTCTCTCTCAAAATAAAAAAAGAGACAAAACAGTTCTGGTGGTGGAGAAAATGTGACCTGCACACAACCAATGTGACGCCCTGCAAGAGAGACGCATCGTTCTACTGACACCAGGCAGAGGGGCACCTTAACACCCCGTAAAACTCATCGGCTGCATGCACAGGGGGGATGGCTACCTGCTCCTCCATGAGTGTATGTGTGTGTGTATGTTGGGGTGGGGGCGGTGGTGGTGGTGATGAAGAGAGCTGGCAGCCCAGAGAGTCAGCACTAGCCCTGGGTGATGAGTGCTGCTGTGTCAGTGCTAATGGAACCAAATTAGCATTTTAATTGGGCCTTTACCTTTTACAGTAGTGACAACGCGCAAACAGAGCAGCAGCTCATTCAAACGGGGTGGGGGGGGGGGGGCAAGAACAGATAATAAAATTACCTGCACTAAGTGCATTACATAGATGAACCCTGTAGCCTCTCCCTCTCCGTGGCATTACGCCAGTGGTAAGGTGTGTGACTGTGTGGGAGTGCATGTGCATTTGTGAGAGAGAGAGAGAGAGAGTGTGTGTGTGTGTGTGTGTGTGTGTGTGTGTGTATCGTGTTTTTTAAACTGTTTTATTACACGGCTCTTCATAATGCTGAAGAATGCTCCATTCACTTGAATGGGCCTTCCCAACGTTCGGTGGTCTGCTAATTCTCAATAACAGACCGTTGCTAAGTATAACAGACCGCTGTCAAGGAAAATGGGTTTTGTGCTTCTATTTCACATTTTTCATATCACTGGAACATCATTCAAAAGTGAAAGCGGACGGTTGATCAGCTGTGTTCTAAAGAATGTTTGATTCAAGTTCAGCGTGTGCTGTTGCGAACTATTTGTTTCTCTGCAAAAGCCACGATGAAACGGTAACAAATAGGCTATAGCCTAGGCTATGTAGGCTAAAGAGTCATATCGTGGGGAGTTTATTGTTTCGGTTTGGCAAACCGTGTAATAAGCGGGATAATGTATAGAACGCCGGCCATTATTGGTAAAATATGTCCCTTCAGGGCGGAACAAGACCGGTTCGCCCTGTCGGGACTTATTTTCCCAATAATGACCGGCGTTCTATACATTATCCCTTACTTAAACAGTGTAATTTAAACTGTCTGAGACCTGTTACAGTGAGAGGAGAGGAAAAAAGCTGTTTTAGTAAATATTTCAACGTTTAACAAAACAGAGCTGTTATCAAGGCAAACTTAAGCAATTAGCTCCTATTGATCTTCAGCAGAACCAATTATGGAGTGGCACTCCGGTCCCAAACTCGCCTCCCATCGCGCTCCACGAGTCAGTTAATGCCCGCTGCGCTGCCACACCGCGAGATCCGCTAAGCGGGTTCCCTTCATGGAACCTTAGAGTCGACAGATACGCATGGAACCGCCACTGATATTCGGCAGCATAATTATCTAAGTGATTAGCAGCCAATGCATAAAAGCCGCAGTCGAAGACTTCAGAGCGCCCAGGGAGGGAGCAAGAGGGGCGTTTTGTGAAGAAAAAAACACACACACAGCTGAGGCAACACAAGGCTCTCCAGCAGTGGAAACAAAATGGCAGCATAGATTTTGGTCCAAAGATCCATAAATCCAAAAGTCTCGCCAGAAAGTTCTACTGACAAAACTTCGAAAAAATCATCTGATAAGAGAAACAATATCATTACTATGAAACACAATAAAAAAAAAAAAAAACATAGCCATCAAGTTTGCATCTCATCAAGCAAACAGTTTCAGTATCTGCTATATAACTCCACAGTGTCGGACTGAGGCACTAGGAGGAAAACAGCGGCGGCAGAGTAGCAGTCTTCATAAAGGCAAGGCATAGCAGCTGCACTGTGAGCAATGTGAGTTTGGGCTCTGTGCAACCGGTGGCGTGGCTGAGAGAGAGATTTACTTGCTCTGGAGGAAAGCTGCAAAATAAATGTGCAAACACAGACACACACACACACACACACAGACACAGACACAGACACACACACACACACACATAAAGCAAACTCGCAAATAAACATGACTGTTAAAAACTGTCTGGAGGCAGCACTATTTCTCTCTAGGGAATGAACAGTGTCTACTTTGGAATAAATATGTGAAATATATTATAACTCTCTCTCTCTCTCTGGGTTTCTCTCGTTCTCTCTCTCTCTCTCTCTCACACACACACACACTTTCTTTTCTTCTTAATCTCCCTCTCTCTCTCTTTCTCTCCTCAAGCACTCTGCCCTGTATAGCATCCCACAGTCCCAGTCTGATTTGCACACCTGCATAGTGTGCATTGGCAGGATTTACACCTTGCCCACAGCTCTGCCGCAGCGTGCTGGCGAGCCAATCAGCCGTGCCCACTGAGATAATGTGCAGGGCGGAGAGTTTAGTGAGATGCTGCAGATCGCTACACTGATTCAGTGGAGGCAGATGCATTCATCAGATATGCCTCTCTCTCTCTTTCTCCTTCACTTTTTTTTCACAAACACCCTCACTTTCTCCATCTCTCGCTCCATCACAAACACAACTCTCATTAAATATTCTCTCTTTCTCAAAAACACCTCCATGTTACTATCCTTCCTGTCCACTCAACCATTCCTCATTTCATTTATCTGCCCCACCAGGCAAGAAATAGTCTATTTTTTTTGTCTATTTTTTTATTTATTTAAGTTTTATTTTTATTATATGTTTTTATTCTGTTATAAGTTTGAGTATCATTTGAGTTTGTGATCTTGTTCTTTTCTCCATTCAGTCCTGTGCCAATTTGGCAATTAGCTGACGTCACATCTTACCTGCTTAAGCAACAACTTGTCCTATCCTCGGTAAGACACTGAAGACAGCTTAGGCCAAAACGCATTCGTCTTGTAATATGCTTTCTTAAAAATTAAAGAGTTAAAGCTTGAGAGTGCGTTTACTTTTTGTTTCATCCATTTATCAGCCCCCCCCCCCCCCCACACACACACACAATCCTCACCCAATATATGCCCCCCCCCCCCCACACTTCATCCATCTAGCCTCAGGACGAGCTTTCTGCACAGCACAGCCAGTCAGACTCGGCAACATTTCTGGATATTTATAACACCGTTTCATTCCAGGTCACTGTCATCAATTATGCATCGCTACGATTATTCAGGAATTTTTCCAGGCCGTACCCAACAAGCATTTCCCTGTCTCCTTTTAGACACTATGAACTCTCGAAGACAGGGTAACATTAGCCTGGAGAGAGTGAGAAATAGGGTACAAAAACATGACTTGACTTTTGGTGTGGCCCAGGGGAGCTGCCTTGGTCCCCTGCTATTTTCCCTATATATGCTTCCATTGGGAAACGTCATAAGTCAGCATAATGTAAACTTCCATAGCTACGCAGATGATACCCAATTGTATATTTCTGTGGAGCCAACTAACCCAGATGGCCTTTGCTCCCTCACTGCATGCCTAACCTCCATTAATCAGCGGATGAGCAAAAATGTTCTGAAACTAAATGATGACAAAACAGAGGTACTTTTGGTTGGACCAAAACTAAAGCGAGATATTGTTCTTAGTAATCTGGGGAACTTGGCACACAAGGTCAAACCAAAAGTAACAAGCCTCGGTGTCATCTTAGATGCAGAGTTAATTTTTAAGCCCCATATCAGTAAAGTTACTCAAACAGCGTATTTCCACTTGAGAAACATTGCCAAAGTGCGGCCCTTTTTAACTCAACAAGATGCAGAAAAACTAATTCACGCCTTTATCACTAGCAGGTTAGACTACTGCAATGCACTTTTCACTGGTCTTCCCAAAAAACATCTAAAGAAATTGGCACTCATACAGAACTCTGCGGCTAGACTTTTAACTAAGACTAAGAAGAGAGAACACATCACCCCTGTGTTGGCTGAACTGCACTGGCTCCCTATTTCCTATAGAATTGATTTTAAGGTTATGTTAATTACTTACAAAGCTCTGAATGGCATAGCACCTTCATATATCTCTGAGCTTTTAATATCTTATCAACCACAAAGGAAACTTAGATCGATCATCCAATTCTAATCTTTTAATCGTACCCAAAGTGCTCCACAAACAAAGTGGAGAAGCTGCTTTTATCCATTATGCCCCCAAACTATGGAACACCCTGCCTCTGTACATCAAGCAGGCGAGTTCAGTAAATATTTTTAAAAAAGATCTGAAAACATACCTGTACAGGAAAGCTTTTAGTTAACTCGTCTTATCCTGTAGACTACTTTTTCAGATTATTCTACATCTGTTGCTATTGGAGGGCGCAGCCAGCCAGAAGCAGATGTGCTCCCCCTATTAAGTCAGGTTTGCTCAAGGTTTCTTCCTGGAATATGGGAGTTTTTCCTTGCCACAGTTGCCATATGGCGTGCTTGTGGGGGGTAAGAGGGTTAAGGCTGCCAGTCTTATGACATGTCATTTTCTATATTTTTGATATGTTGCTGAGTGGATCATAAACGGCCCCAGCAATGAAGAAATGTGATTGATAATGACTGACTGACTGATTTTGTTACATGCTTCAAATGTAAAGCACTTTGAGCTGCATTCTGTGTATGAAAGGTGCTATACAAATAAAGCTTATTATAAAAACAGTAAACATCCTGCCGCCATCATGGGGCCTGGTGTATCTTTGGCTAACCACCTCAACATGGTTGTGTGTTCATGGGTATCCGTCCGGGAGCTTACAAAGTCAACACAAGGTCACATGACATTGCCCAGAATAAGATTTTCATTCTTGTCAATCAAAACTCAACTCCCAAAACAAGCATGAGAGAAATTGTGTAGTGGTGTGTATGGAGTGCCATAACTGTAATCTAGCAGGGATTTGAAGGTGACATTATGAGTGATTATCTCAGAGTCTTTCCAAACTCATCCACAGTCTAATTAGGACCTGCACTGTATCTGACCACGGCCATATCCATGGTAGGACAGACAAGGACGAACACAGCTGTATGTGGACAGGATGGATATATCAGTATCAATTACTAGCTGATCAATAATTTTGTCTGTGATTATGCCTCTCAAGATCTCCAATTTGTTCTACACTGAGGACAATGTGAACTTTTTGTCTGGACACTGTGAACTTTTTGTCTGGACACAGAGTAAAGAAATACTATTGATGAAGGTCTTCAAATATCACAGGAAGGGCTACAGTGTAGCTATATCTTACATTTCATGTTACTAATATCACATCCAGATCTCTGAACGTATTGTGTATGTGATTTCAATGCATTTGCAAAAAATGCTCTAGATCATCAGCCAAACAGGTTTCATCATGCAACTTCAATTTGCAATATTCCTGGCAAGTAAGGAGCCCTGGTATCCACCATATCAGTTGCCCAATGTTGCCCAGGTGCACTGAAGAACAGGCTGTCCCATTAGTTGTATTCAGTCTATTTAACCTCAGCAGTAGAAAACTCATTTTGCAATACAAATTCTATTCTAGAACAACTCAATAAAATAAACCAACCTATTTCATAAGCTAGTCCACAAATGGAATGATTTAAAGGAGTACAAAGAGTAACAAGGCAAATACAATCTTTCATTGGTTATCTATTCTCTCTCTCTCTCTCCATCCCATTCTCTCATTGTCATACTCCATCTGATAGAAGTTTCGTGACTACAGTAGTTGACTAAACTTTACTGGCACAGGTTCAGCTGTTTTGCCTGGACGAGCCAGAAACCCTGAGAGGGTTGCATTCTAAACGGTCTTCTGTATCGACAGAAAACAGGCCCTACTAATGCTTTCCTAAATCTTAAGCATCCATCTAAATATCTCAATGGTCTCTGGCACGACCAGGTCAGAATTAAATCTCACCTTCTGTTCTCAAGTACATAAGCATTCTCCTCGCTACCTTAGTGATGTTTCGGTTCGCCATTTATTCTAAGCCATTACATCTTGCTTCAATGGCGTTGGCTCATTTGGTTATGCCTCTGTGTGTTCCATGGTGCTAGATAAGTGGTCCTTGACACGTGAAAATGGATGAAAAACCGCAGGCACCTGTTCTGCATTACTCAACACGGCACGGCCCCTTTTTCTCTATCAGGGCATGGTCAAAGCCTCTCCACAGCCTGGCCTCTACCTTCACCTGCTCCACTTCCATTTGTAATCGGTGCTCTTCACCTCCTAATGAAGACTTGTCTTGCCCTTGACTCTTCCTTTTCAGTCTTGTTCTTTTACAGTATTTTTTGTCACCCTTGAAGTAAGACCAAAAGGCAATGTTCACCTCTTCAACACACGAGACATGAAAGGCATGCAATCTTCAGTGACATCTGTGCACTTTCAGAAAAGCATTCCCCGTAATTAATACATGAACTGCAAGCTTGAGGGACTGCACCGCACCACACCACACCGCATCACAACCCTCCACACCACACTATTTCCATACCGCTCCCCCTGCATAGTTAAACATGTTTATGGTGGCAGCTGTGCATGTGTGTGCTCCTGGCAGATGTCTCCCTTCCAGGCAGAGATGAGCACAGCAGCCTCATACAACACACATGGAGGAACCGGGGAGGGGGGGGGCAGAGATAGAGAGAGAGAGAGAGATGGGGAGAAAAATAGAGGTAGTGAGGGAGGGGTGGACAGTGAGGGGGAAGGAAAAGTCAGAGAAGGACAGAGAGAGAGAGAGAGAGAGATGGGGAGAGAAAGAGAGGGGGAGAAAAATAGAGGTAGTGAGGGGGGTAGATAGTGAGGGGGAAGGAAGAGGCAGAGAAGAACAGAGAGAGAGAGAGAGAGAGAGAGAGGTGGAGAGGAAAATAGAGGTAGTGAAAGAGACAGATCAAAAGAGACTGAAAAGAGATAGACAAATAAGATGCAACATGAAGCACAAGCTCTCACCGCACCACTCCAGATGACACCCTTGAGAAACACACGTGGCGGCGGCAGAATCTATGCAGAAAAAACTCAAACATGCTAATTACCTCGGCTTTTTACCCTGCCTCCTGTAACTCGGCTTTTTACCCTGCCTCCTGTGACTCAGGGCTTTTTACCCTGCCTCCTGTGACTCAGGGCTTGAAAGCTTGCCTTCATTACCTAGCGTCGGGGCTAACTAAAGCTTCCTTTATCTCTCTCTCTCTCTCTCTCTCTCTATATATATATATATATATATATATATATATATATATATCCCTCCCTCCCAGTTTTCATTCTAAATAGATAGATAGATAGATAGATAGATAAATAGATACTTTATTGATCCCCAAGGGGAAATTCAAGGTCTCAGTAGCATACAGACATCACACACAACATGCACTTACAGCAGAAATGGTAAATATAAGTATAAACATATAACAAAACTCCACTGTACAATAGAGACAGTAGAAGATAAGAAAAACTAACAAGACTAAATACTAAATATACTATATGAATTAAATAAAAAAATCCACAGTGTGCTTGAGTGTGATCAAGCATGAGACACTTGCAGTGACAGGGCCGGGACTGGCCTGTAGTTCTGTGTGCATGGTGAGGTGCTCAAGAGAGTGAGGGCCAGATGTAAGCGTAAAGATCGCTTAATTATGTATTCCGCGGTATGTACAAAGACTGCTCCTGAAAGCGCAAGTCTTTTCTGCGCCTAAATACTTCCGCCTTGTAAAAGCAGGTGTTAATCCAAATTGCAGTTCAATGCGTCAATAAGAGAACTTTTCAAAGACAACAGAATCACTATTTAGAGCACCAGTTTTGTAAGTATTTGTACTATCAAAAGCAACCTTAACTTTCGTTGGCCTTTTGAATGTCTTACTTTCACGTCATTCACTTTCCTACTTGCTAGATTTGACCAATTTTCCATAGCCTACATGCACAAGTACTTTGAGTAAAACTACTGATCTTCATTATCTCCGAGGTAGTCAGTTGTGCAATGTGTGACCTCCTCTAAGTCCTCTCCATTCTGTAGCACACTCCAGTCAGTGCACTCGAAGCAGTCTCAAATGTAACAAATGACTGTTAGGTGTGGTGAAATGACTGACTGCCCCTAGTAAAACACTGCAATAATTTGTGAAGACAATCAGGAGCCATATGGTACAGCAATGTCTAGTTTGGACGCAAGTAACCACCTCAGCCATCTGTGACTATGGCTGCACATAAAGTTGAGTGATGTGGGAATCTTGTCAATAGGCACTTGTGTAAAACAAAGTTGTAGAATGTTTTTGTAATAGCCTTCCATTGATGTAAAAATGTATTACATTATTGGGAAGTTATGACATAATCAAGTTTTATTATATTTTGATGAGCAGATATTATTGTGAGGAGTCTTTGGGAATAATGATTCATTATTGGGTTCTACAAAAGGTCAAAACACACTGTTGTGCATGAATGTGTGTCAGACCATTAAAGAGACCTGCTATATAGAAACAG
>NW_027468587.1:20592224-20632224 GCF_046254945.1 Alosa pseudoharengus | reverse complement strand
GCTGAACTGCAGCTGCTCTCCTTTTTAATTCGTCAACATGTTTGTTGTCTTTTGCGACTGTCGGCCATTTCCTGTCCATCATTCATTCTGACAGGTCCACGACAGCTGTCCATCCCTCCGGTCGGAGCCTGGCCGTCTGGCTACTAATGACGCCTTAATAAGCGATGCAAAAGGGGACGGCCACCTGAGAGTCACCTGACAGCTTCAGCGATTACTCTCATCCATCTCACCGCCACTGGACACACATGGGGGAGAGGACCCAGGCTTTGAGAAACTCAGAACATTTTCGCAGTTGTGTTATCATATTTATGAAGTGGTGGTGGTGGTGGTGGTGTGTGTGTGTGTGCGTGTGTGTGTGTGTTGGGGGGGGGGGGGGTAGTGAGATAGAAAATCAAGTAAATCAATTAGCCGCTTGGCTAGCTGCAATCTCTGAGACATGCACCGCGTTTGGTACCTCAGGGATCTGGGTAAAAAAGGGATTGTCCTGGCAGAGTCATCTTTCATTTTGCCAGGTCGAAAATCCCCACGCCCACGGGGACCATTTTCTCTGTCGCACCTGTCAGATTGGGCTGATCCGCTCCCCAGCTGCAGGATATGGGCTATACCATAAAATTGAGCATTTGAGTGTACTGTGGGGGCCAGGAGCTGAAAAAGACAGAGTAAGAGAAAGAGAGAGAGAGAGAGAGAGAGAGAGAGAGAGAGAGAGAGAGAGAAAGAGAGAGAGAGAGAAAGAGAGAGAGAAAGAGAGAGAGGGGCAGAGAAAGAGAGAGAGAGAGAGAGAGAGAGAGAGAGAGAGAGAGAGAGAGAAAGAGAGATAGAGGGGGAGATAAAAGAAAGAAAGAAAAGGAGAGCAATGGGCCCTGACTGGCTTGTGCTGATGGGCATAAGGAGTGGGCACCGAGACGGAAGGGAGCGGGCATGAGTGAGCTCTGCCCCCCTGCTCTCCATCACGCAGGACAGATGGGCGCCTCTAACGCTGGTGCGACCTTCGGGAACGATTGATCAGAGGAGTCCGGAGAGAGGGAGCGAGGGAGAGCGAAAGAGTGAAAGAGACGGATGGAGCCGCCTGCTCCTGTGACAAAGTGCCAGCGAGAGGGTAAATCCGCCCCCCAGTGTCTTTATGACAGGCGCTGATGAGGGGGAGATAGTGCAGGAGGCTTTCTCTCTCTCTCTCTCTCCCTCTCTCTCTTTCTCTCTCACCCTCTCTCTCTCTCCCTCTCTCTTGTTTTACCGGACTTTCTCCTTCTCTATCATTATCCTCAAGCCTCTCTAGCAGTCGCTGCCTTGGCGGGAAAGTAATTGTCCGACACAGCAAAGCGAGCGAAAGTAATGAATAGTGAGTGAGGAGGAGAGAAAAAAAGGAAAACATACAGGATGGATGGACAGACAGTTCATCCAGATCCACATTAATCAAATTATGCTGTATCCTTAGGGAGCATGTAGGGTGTGTGTGTGTGTGTGTGTGTGTGTGTGTGTGTGTGTGTGTGTGTGTGTGATACCTGCCTCTGTACATGAATGAGATGCACACAGTGTAGAAATCCTCTTAATTGTGTTCACATGCACATGACTCTTTTCGGGTAATTTTCAAAAGAGGCAATCAACGCATTTCAGTCTATTGTAGTCCTTACCTTTGGGATATATTAATATGCCAATATAGCACATAGTGCTGCATTTCAATGGATGGCTAACAATACCCACTCAAAAACTAATTTACTCATGCCAGAGAGACGTAAAGAAAATCAACTGCACAAATGAAGGTATCATTAAAAAACTTGTTCAATGAAAATGAAACCAAAAGAAACACTTTACATTATGCTTCAATTAAGAGACAATCATCAAATAATGTTAAGCTTGAAGGCTATAGCTTATGCTAATCAATTCAATTCATTATTCATAGCAATTATTTTGACATAAGACTCTAACTGCAGGTTATGACCGGTGAATGCTGGTGCAAAATGGACATTAATCCTGTTTCTGACAGTGGCATTTTCCATCCTCTACACAAGAAAATGGAAAATCACTGAAAATCCATTGCAACATCAACCTGTTCAGAGACGCCAGGGGGTTGCAATTAGGTTTGAGACGAGGCTATCTTTCGAATATCCTGGGCAGGGCACCATCACACTCTAATGAGCACACGCTCAATGGAGAGCTTGTTTTTGTAGCGAGAGGCCACGGGCCATCTGACGAGGACGAGTCAGCCGGGGGAACCGCCAGTCAGTATACAAAGCCCTGGCAGACCTGGGCTTGGCACTGCCAATCTCGGCCGTCTCATGCCGACCCAACTGGCCGACCCTTCTGTCCCCTACCCACTGGGGAATCTATTATCACGGGATTACGTTTGGACAAGGGCAGTGCCCTCGCCTCTTTGCTTTAAACTCAGCCTCTCTTTCCTCAGATTTTCTCTCTCTCTTTCTCTGTCTGTTAACCCCCCCCCCCCCCGCAGTCTGTCTCCATCTAAGCGTCTGTCTTCTTCTCTCTCTCTCTCTCTCTCTCTCTCTCTGTCTGCCCCCCGCAGTCTGTCTCCATCTAAGCGTCTGTCTTCTTCTTCTCTCTCTCTCTCTGTCTGCCCCCCCCAGTCTGTCTCCATCTAAGCGTCTGTCCTCTCTCTCTCTTTTTTTCGGTCTGCCCCCCCCCCCCCACCACAGTCTGTCTCTATCTAAGCATTTGTCTTCTCTCTCTCTCTCCACTGTTCTACTCTTCTTTTTCTTTCTCTCAGGCTTTCCCATTAAATCTAAAGGGGGGAAGTGAAGGAGGGGAGACTATAGAGTCTCATCTCTCACACAAAGGCCGGTCCGAACGGGTCAGAACCCACACAAGTAGCTTTGAGCTCTCTCAGGAATCACTCAGGAATGGATGGATGACCGGACTCTTTTGGTCTCTTCAGTGAGCCACAAGAGAGGGACTGAGAGCGAGCCAGTCAGTGCCTCAATAGAGAGATTAAAACGGACTGATTCAATCAATGGCCCACAATAAACTAAAGACTCACTGCGTCTGGGAATGATCTAGTTGCTGAAAGGGAGGTAATGAAAGAGAAAGAGAGATACAAAGGAGAGGAAAGAAAATGAGACGCGGAAAGGAAAGGAAAGGAGAGAAGAGGAGAGAAGAGGAAATGAGAGCAGAGTAGTTGAAAAGATGAGAGAAGAGGGAAAGGACAGGAGAGGAGAGGAGAGTAGAGCATACCTGCCAACACTCCTGTTTTTTCCGGGTTTCTCCAGTATCTCAAGGTCATCACCCGGCACCCTCCCGTTTTGTTATTTCTCCCAGAAAACTCACGGAATTTGCATGACCGTCAACCTTCATTTTAAAATCACACATAGCCTACACATAGCCTACCCTACACATGCACATATTCAATTTCAAGCGTTTTGTCATAAAACCTGCCAACTCAAAACCCAAATAAGGAAGCGGGTGCACACTTCACAGCCACTGGGTCTCACAAGCAAGCGGGCTAGTTGAATACCTGAAGATCTGAGCTAAGATTAAGGGATAGACTTGTGAGTCCGGGAGAGAGAAAGCAAAGAGAAGCAAAGAGAAACAGAGGAGTGAAGAGAAGCAGAGGAGTGAAGAGAAGAAGAGGAGTGAAGAGAAGCAAAGAGAAGCAGAGGAGTGAAGAGAAGCAAAGAGAAGCAGAGGAGTGAAGAGAAGCAGAGGAGTGAAGAGAAGCAGAGGAGTGAAGAGAAGAAGAGGAGTGAAGAGAAGCAGAGGAGTGAAGAGAAGAAGAGAAGCGAAGAGAAGCAGAGTAGTGAAGAGAAGAAGAGGAGTGAAGAGAAGCAGAGGAGTGAAGAGAAGCAGAGGAGTGAAGAGAAGAAGAGGAGTGAAGAGAAGCAGAGGAGTGAAGACTGAATGTTGATGTTACCGAGTTCAGGTCCAAGTCAGTCTCCACCCATTTCTTGGCTTCCTCATATTCTTCCATGAGTCCCATGATGTACAGCGTGTCCAGAGAATCAACAATGGACGCTCCCCGCAAACCCCCTGCAAACACAAACACACACATATGGGTCACACTCCATCATAACACACCAACAAGCCAGGAAGCCGCGTGTTTCATCATGGCATAATCTTGGCAAGCACTTGCTTATGTTTTTGTATAATTGGATTACAGTGGCCATTCGTTACAACATAGTTTATTCAATGGTTACCTTGCTAATATTAATGTTTTTAAAACATTGACTAATGACGACTGTTTCATATTCACAGCCTACTAAATAAGTTCAGTACATTCATTTACATGAAGAAACCATTAGCTTCAGCATTAATAAATCGTAAAAATGCTTAAATGCAGTTATAAATACTTTATAAACATTAAGTACAACGTTTAATTAATGCCTGCTGATAGCTTTTTATTGCATTGATACAGCACGGAAGACTTTTGTTTTCTCATTTCAGCCTCTGATGATCACTAGATTAGACACTCATATGTGATTAGGATTTAGGTTTTAGGATGGGAGTCCCCAATGCTCAACATGCCCCAGATCTACAGTTTAGTGAAGCTCGATGACTCCACATGAAGTTCCCTGTGGCAATAACAAGTTCAACTGGAGCAGTGCATAGGTTAAAATACAGCTTGGAGTAGGTTTGTCCAATATTACACAACACACACATACAAACACGCACACACACACACACACACACACACACACACACACACACACACACACACACACACACACACACACACACACACACACACACACACACACACACTGTAGACAAACACACTCTGACACACACATATAAAACACACACACACACACACACACACACACACACACATACAGTACACACACGCACATGCACAGCCTCTGTGAGAAGTATCTCCTCAAGCAGCTGCCTTTGGATGCACTTCATTTAGAGTTATTAAATTCCCTTCACACCATTAATAAGAAATGTTCCAAGGCTTTTATTTCATTCAGCCGATCTTAAATGGGATTGGTGTTGATGGTTCTGCCGCTTCCTCCCCAGCCCCTCACATGAGAGGATATGCAAACATCATTAAGGGTAAATAAAGGGTGCATGGGAAATAATGACAATTGCATTAGGGGCAGAGAGAGAGAGAGAGAGAGAGAGAGAGAGAGAGAGAGAGAGAGAGAGAGAGAGCGTGGGTGGGGCAAACATTTTATTGTGAGGGGGAAGCTACTAGAGGAGCTACTGGAGAACACATTACATATCCTCAAGTCTATAGTCTTATGCTGCAGCTCTTAATGACTTAATGACACAAGATGCAGGATGCTGGGCCATGGGGGCCAACCACATCATGGCACACAATGGCATTTTAAAAGTTAAAGAGAGATTGAGATCTCTCCATCTACCACATGTCTTATTCTCTGTCTCCTTTTTTTCCCTCGCTCACAGCATTTCTCACATTCCTCTCTCGAAACACATCTCATGCCTCTTCTTGTCCACCATTGTCCCTCCTTCTTCTCCAGCTCCTTCCCTCTTAAAGCATTCAGCAGCAGTGTGCAGCATTCCGAACAGCCCCGACCCACGCGCCTCCCAGACAGACCCACACTCCACTGCCACAGGAAGTGATGCAATAGCGGAGCAACGGGCCTCATTAGGCAAAAGGCATCAGAGCAACATTACATCTTGAAATGAAAGCACCGAAGCAAGTTTGTAGCCAATTACCCACTCAGAATAGCACTCAGGGGCAAGTGGAGTTTTGACATATGAGCAAGTAGTGATTATTAAATACATTTGCATTAAATTGGTTTAGTCATAATAAAAAGACTTCTTGATTTCTTTTTACTGAATGTCAAGTTGAATGATGATGTCTTTGATTATAATGACCTTTACTGATTCCTATGCCAAAAGCTTGTTATTCTGTACACATGCCATACCATAATGCATATAAAAGAAGGTATAGCAATAGCAATACAAAACAAATGCCCTTCCTAGTGCAGTCCACACCTACAGAATAAAATGTATGTTGTGCTCACACTCCTACCAGATATGCTCTCTATGTGCTAATACTATCATGCATTAATAACATTTTCAGAATTAAATTACAGAAATTAGCAATTTCATTTAGAGTGATAGCAAAAAACGTCAACACTGTAGGTTATGACTAAGATGTTGTTATGACAAAGAGTGACAGGGAGAGTACAAATCTGGATCTGTCTGTGCTTGTGTATCAACAGTGTGTACCGTCTTTTATCCCTCCACACACCAACGCCAATCCCTCCGCAGCCTCCAGCTCCTGACCGGCCCCTGCCCCCTATATGCTGCTGAGGGGCTCATCTCTCTCATCCCCACTGTCCTCCTTTCTCCCTACACAGCACACAGCTGCCGACTGCAGCTCCCATCCGGCTTAACATGTCACTGCACACAAACAGCTGCACGCCGCCATCCAAGCAGTGCCGCATTTAAACATCTACCACTGCGGGCGCAAGAAGCCGATTGGCTCAAACGCACCGGAAGTCCGGTCAGAGTTACTCAGAGTTCCCTGACTGGACGAATTCATAGTCGCGGACATGGGCTCAGCGCCGGCATAAGGTGTCAGCTGGACGCCACATGGGTCTCCATCTGTGCCTCCAGTCATTTCACTGGACAGTGTGGACATCTAGGCCAACCTGTGCTACACACAGCGGCCATGACTTTTGCTTTAGGTTGAACCCAGCTGGATTTACTGTACTTCTCTCATCCATTTGACCTTTGAACCTTATCTGCTGCTGCCAGAGGTTGATGAGGTCATGGTGATGCTGATGACGTCACTGGACAGAGTGATTATTATCAGAGGGTCATCTATAAGCAGGGCCATACAGATTTCCCAGGATGCTTTCATCTGGCTTGTGTTTATGTTCCGGTTCCTTATGCTCTAAGCTGGAGGTTAGCTAACGGGTTAAAACCAGGGGGCAAGGGGTACAGCAAGAGCTTGAGGTCACAGTCTTGACCTTTTTACCTCGACCCCCTTCTCTAATCTCTCTAAGTATGGAGAAATGGTTGCTGGCTTAACTGTCATCCCACTGCAGAGCACATAGACCAGTCACTCTATCCATCCACAACCCTCTTCTATGAGAGAGAGAGAGAGAGAGAGAGAGAGAGAGAGAGAGAAAAAGCAACACATTCTTAGTGCTCTGGCCTTCTCCTTGGTACAAGCCCTGTTGTTATCCTTCCTCTGCAAGGCGTGAGGCTGTCAGTCTACCTTGAGAGCACACAAAAGGGAATTAAAAAGTGCAACAGTGCTCCGTGTGTGAGCACCACCGACGGCTCAGGCAGGAAACGCTGAGCCAGGGAAAAATCCACCTGCAGCAGCAAAGCTCGAGTGATTGATAGACGGAGATGGGGGGGGGGGGGGGGGGGGCATGACAATCCATCACCCAGCTCTCCCTGTCAATCCACAAGCTCGCCTCCACAGGACCTTATTTATTTCAGACGACCCTGGAGACTGGGGGAAGAGAGGGGGGTGGAGGGGGTGGGGGGTAATGTGAGGTAGGAAAGGTGGATTGTGGGGGGATTTTGGGGAATGACGGGGGTAGTTAAGGTGTGGAGTAGATGGTATGTGATGTGGAAACGAAGAGGACAAATGGGCATGACTACAGGCATTTTTCACATGAACACATTATTTCATCATATAAATAAATAACACAAAATGAATAAAAAGTAGACAAATGAATAAGGTTTGACAGGAGGCTAGTTGGTCAGTGTAAAGGCTAGTCCAAAGCACCAGAACAGAGACGAGATATGGCATAGCGGGAGCACGCGGCTCCCATGGGAGCAGACAGCAGCATTACTGCCATGTGAAAGCACACGCGCCACTCCAACCTGTGCCAGACCTCATCCACACAATCCCACCAGCACACACCACAGGACACAGGTTTCTATAGCAACTACGACTGCATACTCTACAAGGGGTGGGGCGACTCTAATGCCTGTTGTGCATACACTGTTACCATAGTAAATATAAAATAATAAAATAAATAAAGTAAACATATAGATAGTAATTGACTGTGGGACATGACTGAGACAGAGCTGGGAGAGATTCAGGTTTTGATGCCTTCTGTTCAGTTCCTTCCACACGCACACCTGGGAATCTCGAGGCATTACGACTTTTACACTGACTGATGCCTCCCGCTGGACAAAGCCCTCCATGGCGCCTTTTATAGTCCATCCCCTTCATGCTAGCGGGATGTAGCTCATGACAAAGCAAGCGCAATCCCTTTTCCTATCCTCTCTTTCTTTTTCTCTCATATACACACACACTCACACACACACACACACACACACACACACACACACACACACACACACACACACACACACACACACACACACACACACACACACACGAGGATTTGAGCGGCAGGCAGGCAGGCGGTAAGTGGAGAGAGGATGGTAATTATTCCTCAAATTCAAATGAGGCGGTTTCCCGTCCCCCAACAGAGACAGGGGTGCAGCGGGAGGGGAGTAAGCCCACATGTAGCCTAAATGACAGTGTTTAAGCCATTAGCACAGTATGTGTGTGTGTGTGTGTGTGTGTGTGTGTGTGTGTGTGTGTGTGTGTGTGTGTGTCATATGGGTCTATTATCTATGTAAAACAGAAAGTCAAACTTTCTGTGCCGTGTAGTATAAGAGAAACACACAAAAACAAACTAAAGCATTACATTTTATATGTGTATATTTATATGTATATTTATTTCTCCTCTCTCTCTCTCTCTCTCTCTCTCTCTCTCTCTCTCTCTCCCTCTCTCTCTTTCTCTCTCTCTCTCTGTGTGTATGTGTATGCTCAGCCTGTACAATACACATTTGGTCAAGACCACTCATTCATCATGCCTGTCAGACCTGCAGGGGTACAACAAGACTATTATGGAGCCTCACTGTACCAGATTAATCAACCAATCACATTCACCTGTCTGAGCCCGTACAACCACACAAACACACACACACACACACAGGCACAAACTATAAACACAAACTTCAAACACACCACATCTAGAAATGGAAACAAAACAGACATACTACACTACACACAAACAACCACACCCAATATGCGAGGATCCTACACACACATACTGAACACAGGCTTAGAGAAAAAAAAAAGTTTGATAGATAGATAAGCATAAGTTAAAATGAAAACAAATAAATACAAATATGCATGTGATTAATGCCTATTTATGTTGTTTGCTAAGAATACTTATTGAAATTGGAGTAAACTCATTTTTAAACCTGTTTAATCTGCAATGATGAATCCGATATAGTCTACCTGATGGTGGCATCTCATATTGTGAAAACAGAACATGGGAAGGGTGACACTGATCGAAAATGGACTGGAGTGTTTGTACTGGAGTGTTTTTGTATTGTTTCTGGCCAATTATGTTCATTGTTGTTTGGAGTAAAATGAGCAAATTTTGCTTTTAAAGCCAATTCCAAACCAGGCTGTCATGCCATATCTGATTATGCTCTCTATGGCAGCCTGGTAAAACATGAAGATAATTCTCTGCTCCACACCATACAAACGAAGTCTGTGCAAAAAAAAAAACACATTCTCTGTTGCAGTTGGGAGCATAATCCAGTCAACGTGAGTGTTGCATGTTAAAGTGTACTGTTGATGTGAACCCCAAGGTATTTGTAGGACTGCACTTGTGTGATTGCCTGATTATGTATGACGAGTGGAGTACAATTGCCAACCTTCTTAGGATCAAACATTACAGTAGATTTGATTAGATTTCAACTTTATTGGCACAGTACAAGTACAAAGGCAACAAAATGCAGAAAATATTTCCTCCGTCTTTTTTACATTTAAAATCAAATGGTTAGAGTCTACTCAACAAATTGCCTCACTTCTGTGTGACGACTACTCAAGATATTTCCGCTCATCCCCTATTATCGGCCCTTTACCTATGCACCACTTAAAGGAACCATATGTAAGATTGTGGCCAAAACTGGTACTGCAATCACTTTCAAATTACTGTAGAGCGTTGTATCCCCTCCCCCTCCCCTCTGACTGGCAGAGCTGGCAACCCAGATGCCGAAACACTACTGACCGTGATTAGTACATAGGTGGAGGGTGGCGCATCAGGCCAAAACACAACATGACATGACAAAACACAACATCAACATCAGTTGAGGGCTGCAACTTAACTTTTTAAAATGTCCAATATCCTGGCCGGACTGCTGTTGTCAGTGATATAAGTATTTGAAATGAACATGATTTCTTAATGTCTAGTGACATACCAGGGCCATTTTATGATTAATTGAAATACATTTCTTACAAACGGTTCCTTTAATATTCATTTCTATACAAACCAGGATGGCAGATTCCTAAAGAAATGTAAGCTTCGGCCCCAAAAGGGTAAATGAGAGTGTGCAGTGACTGGAAGTGCTGTAAACAGTGTTGTAATGCTGCATGTACAAAACCGCATGGAGCTACTCTGATTTTGCAATGAGAATTCTCGATCTAACGTTAATTTGTTTCCCTCTTGAGTTTTCGCCCCAACGTTTTCTGTAGCAGTTCTCCACTGATTTGGGGTAATACGCTGATTACCCAGTGAAGTCGTGGTCTCGGATAACAATTAGTCTGAATTTGACTCTCAATTCACCACCATATCTTACTATCCCCTGTAGCACCTTGTTGGACCGAGCAAGTGGGCAGATATAGGGAACAGGACAATGCAGCACCAAACTAGGAGCGTTGGTCATTTGAGCAGTCAAACCAAAGAGTCAACATCAACATCTGTCCACATCTACACACTTTTCGCTACGGAAAAATGTAAGGTTGTTTAATTAAATAAAATATCTTTGGCTATACACGTGACTATTTGCCATGGACAGCAGCCACTCCCTCTGTGCTTAAAGAGTGATCACAATGATCACAAGATTCAAACTGAGTTGTATTTCTTTGCAGAGCAAAAGCGGTCACAAAAACAGCCCTATCCCTTCCCTGCTGCACTTGTGACCTCACAATGCCACAGCAGCAATCTGAACAAAGACACATCACATGTGCAAAATCTTTGTGCTACCTGTTGCTAAGCAACACGTCTACTGGTGCTCCATACAGAAAGTCCAGCAGGAGATGGTGTGTGTAAAGAGCTGTTGCAGTGACACACACAGACACACACACGCACACACACACACACACAGACACACACATGTACATACATTACACACAAATTCAGACTCCCAGAGTCCAGCAGAAAAAAAATAGGTGTTTCATGATACCAACACACACACACACACACACACACACACACACACACACACACACACACACACACACATTACACACAAATTCAGACTCCCAGAGTCCAGCAGAAAAACAATAGGTGTTTCATGATACCAACACACACACACACACACACACACACACACACACACACACACACACACACACACACACACACACACACACACACACATTACACACAAATTCAGACACCAAGTAAGGCAGGATATGATGAGTTTAGTTCCACACTCTATATCTTCAATTTTAAAAACATTAATAAGTCATGTTATTTAATTGTGTATTTCAGGTACCGGTAATATCAATAAAAATGCAGTTGTGTTGTTTTGATTGAGTAAAGATGAATTACATAACAATAACTTAATCACAGTTACACTAAAATTACTTGGAGAACAACATAAAAAAAATGATTTATGAAAATTCATTAAAATGGAGGCCATAGCATTTTGGAACCAAACTCTTCATACAGACAGGTAGAGAGATATAAAAAAGAAAAAAGCTGGAAAAAAAATAATTAAATGTAGAATTATGTAAGGATGTGTTACCAGAGGCAAGACGAGGGAAAAATATTAATCTGTCTGGTGTAGAACTGCTGATGTGATGAAAATGCGCACACACACACACACACACACACTTCCACAACAGCATCACAGAGTGCCTCTGTCTTGCTCTCTCGTTAATTAGCACATTTTAAAGCTGCTATTTAATTGTATCCTCATTTCCCTTCTTAGGGCATATTGATGCTATTCAAAACAAATTGACTTTAAGTCACTTTAATACCAAAGAAATTGGTGGCAGATACATTTAGACATTCAGGATTTTGTTAGGTTAGGTTAATACACTGGCATATTTTTAAGGGAATAGCCTTTGAAGATGAAAAGAACAACAAAAATAACAAAACAACAACATCAAAAATAGTAACAACCATGTAAACACACTCATGGTAGCACATTTTCTCTCTCTCTCTCTCTCTCTCACACACACACACACACACACACGCACGCACACCCGCACGCACGCACGCACGCACGCACGCACGCACACACACACTCCGTCTCTCTCGCTCACACATATATGCACATTTACATTCACCAGACAGACAGACACATAAACCCACACACACACACACACACACACACACACACACACACACACACACACACACACACACACACACACACACACACACACAAGAGCTGTAGATGATAAGGGGTCTGGAGTGTGCTTTAGCACTGGCACAGTCTGGAGAGGCTGCGTAAAAGCAGCATATCTAAAGGGTTCCACAGTGAGCTGGCTCCCACAGTGCTCCAGCTTTCTGCACTGTGACAACATCTCCAATGTGATTAAGAAAAACTCTGACTGTGCTATTGAACCTGGAAGCTCCGGTAACAGAGCATGCGCGCGCGCGCACACACAAACAAGTCCCAACATCTTGACATCCAATCACCAAATCCCAGCTTCCCTCTTCTGCAGCCCTCATGTCATCAGCAGTCACTCTGAGGCCAGTTCTGTACTGGGTGCATGGCATGTGTGTGATGCTTGCTAAGGGTCTTTAGTCTTGGATTTAGCACTCACATTAGCAGAGCATTCACAGTATACTGTACCTGCATGAGATGAGCATTTCAGCTGTAGCTCAAGCAGTTTGTGAAAACCAAGACATTCCACACCAATCACACACACACACACACAGAGACACAGACACACACACCACGCATGCAGTATCACACAGGCTGAAGGCTACAGAGGCCCCTCTGTCTGAGCGTAAACAACACTGCAGCACATCCTATAGTACTGTAGGAGGGGGCAGGAGGCAGCTGGTGCTGTGTGAGACTGACGCAGCAGCGGCTCTTCCACAAGGCCACAATGTCCAGTACAAAGGGCAGCGGCTCTTCCACAAGGCCACAATGTCCAGTACAAAGGGCAGCGGCTCTTCCACAAGGCCACAATGTCCAGTACAAAGGGCAGCGGCTCTTCCACAAGGCCACAATGTCCAGTACAAAGGGCAGTGGCTCTTCCACAAGGCCACAATGTCCAGTACAAAGGGCAGCGGCTCTTCCACAAGGCCACAAGGTCCAGTACAAAGGGCAGAGGCTCTTCTAGAAGGCCACAATGTCCAGTACAAAAGGGCAGTGGCTCTTCCACAAGGCCACAATGTCCAGTACAAAGGGCAGTGGCTCTTCTACAGGGCCACAATGTCTAGTACAACGGCTCTTCTACAAGGCTATGATGCCCAGTACAGTGGCCAGTGGCTCTGATGTTGTGATGGCATACTGAGGAGCATGCTCACAGCAAACTGCATGACTGTTTCCAGTCTCTTATGTGGGACACACAGGTTGGAAATAAATGTTTACTGTGGTTTTCAACTGCTAAACTGTGGTAGGCTGCATGGTTGATTGAACCATAAAAAAAAGACTTAAGGCAAAACCTTGATTAAACTCTTAATAACTTGATGGCAGCTTTGTCAACGATTGCACATGTGAGATTCCAGTTCAGTAGCACACATTTTATCTGTTGAAGGTGTGTGTTTTGAAAACAATGAAACGCATCTTTTGTATTGACGGTAATGGTCAGACAGACACACAGAAAATAATCTTGTGTTGCATACAGGCATGCAGTCCCCATGAAGCACCAAGTCATTACATGGTAATAAACATTCTATAATGACTATGATTGAAATGAATAGTCCAAAGGGGGCACTTGCCTGTTACTTAAGACAGAAAATAAAGTGAGTGATTATTAAAACAATTGCTGATTTAGTCAGATTTTTCAGGCTTTATCAGGTTCCATCGCCTGTCTGATTTGGGCAACCATGACAACAGTAGAGCGCTGTAGTGGAGACTCAGAGACTTAGTTATCTGCTGAAATGTTATTAGCTCTAATCTTAATTAGCCCTTAATAAAAACCAAGTACCTTGAAAATTCACCTCTTAATTTCATACCACATTACACTGGCCCTGCAATAACAAGGCGTGGAATTTGCTGAGCGAGTGTGTGTCAAACATATTAGCTTCAGAATTTAACAAAAAAAAAGAAAGTTAATGATTCAATAACCTTCAGTCATTTTCTTGCAGTCTTATGGTACACATCTGACCCTCAATATGAAACCAAGTTAATTTCTCTTCATCATCTCAGTTTTTAGCCATTTATTTTTCTCACTCTCATAAAATGTATTTATGAACTTCTCTTTATGTTTCTCTCAGATTTCCTCTCCTCCTCTCCTTTCTATCATGCTCAGCTCTCTGTCCTCCTGCTCTCTGTGGAGTGACTGGAATGCAGGTGTTATGCTTTGGGCAGAGTATGACATCTGATGACCTTCATTTCAGGCTTTTGATTCATTTATTCCTGTTTGTCTGCACTGGACACACACACACACACACACACACACACACACACACACACACACACACACACACACACTCAGGCACAAAGGCACATACGCACACGCACACACACACGCACACACACACACACACACACACACACACACACACCCCACACAGACACACACACACACACACACACACACTCAGGCACAAAGGCACATACGCACACACACACACACACACACACACACACACACACACACCCCACACACACACACACACACACAAAAGCACACATGGACCAAGGGCTACTTGCAATCTCGCTCACACAAACACACACACACAGACATGAGTGGGTAGTCTGAGAGTCGGTTCTTCACACGGAAACAAGCCCCCACTTGTGCTGTATCTGCTGATGTAAGAGACTCACTGCCATAACTATAAAATAAGCTGTCCGACGTCAGTCAATGTACAATAAAAAACTACAAACTAACAACAAAAAATGCACATAATATGTGCTTATCCTTTTTTTTTATAAGAATAGAAAGACAAATCACATATCTCAACATGCTGTCGCATGACTGTTGTTGTATTACTGGGTTAGTTTGTCTTTGAAAGCCTATAATTGACAGTATAAAGCTGTAATAGAGGAAACAGCTTTTCTGTAATAGTGGAAATAGCTTTTCACAACGTGATAGCTATAGCAATATTTTGCCGATAGACATACATAAACATTTTCAGTAGATGGTTGTAATGCTCATTTTTTTATTTTTTTTTATTAACGATTTGATTTGTTCGATGCCATTGTGAAAACCATCATTCTATATTACTGCGCAACGAATTAATACAAAAGTTAGACTTGCTGTGTCTCGGTGTTGCTTGACAACCATTCTGATTAATATATATATTTTTTGGAGGAAGAATAATTATCTAATAACTCATTACATTTTATGTTGCTGTACCTTTATTGAGTTAAATCTTGCCAAGTATATACATAGTGACCATTTTAGAAAAGTATGGTTACCAAAGGTTTACATTTTTAAGCTTTGGTGAAAGCATTCATTTTAGTGTGTAAGCAATCTGCAAAAACTGGAATAATAATCGTTCTTATTGCCAGTGCATGATTTCACATGTGTGTCCAATTTCTAAATGTCTGTGTGAGTTTTGATAGTGGTGAACATTGACTGAGAGAAGTGTTCATGAATTTGGGAGGACATTTTGATTGATTGCATTTTGGATGAAAGCAATGCAAAAGGATACACAGTTTAGCACACATAATCTAAAGATATGGTGAGATAAGTGTTTTTGCAAAAGTGTAAATATTGATGAGTGTGAAAATAACTTAGAGACTTGAACACAAAAAAACAGTAACCTCTATTCATTTGAGGTTTGTATTCATTCATATCCAGAAATGACTTACAAGTGAAATAAAGCATGAGACCTGATGCATTCAAACATGCACACAACTTTGAATCAAAACAGACAGAACAGTGCACCATGCATACATAATATTCACAAACACGGGCAGATCATGACCTCAATCACTCGCTGTGGTCCTGTACATAAAGTATTACAATTACTACTAATCTGAGAGCTTGCCCCAGTAGGACAGCAGAGCGTTTTGCAGAGAGATATAAATAGCGCATGAAACGTTGAATGAAGTGGAAGCCGATCATAAATGCCAGTGAGGGCTTAGGGGGCCTGAGTCGAGAGTGACGTTTCAGAGCGATGTGCATAACCACTCATGTCTGCGCACCGCAGAGCGCGCCAGGTCAGCCGCCTGTCCTGCGTCATCAGACACTGAGTAGGTGCAGCAGGTTCACTTGAGGCCAAAAGGACACAACATGCAGCTCGTCTCAAAACCATGCCACACATAAATGACTCAGCATGATGCAATATGGAGTGCCACATAACATATCACAGAACACTACCGGTTCAGATTGAGGAGAGGCAATGCAAAATGCCTTACAAAAACATTACAATACCACAATAATGCAATGCCACGCAGCACAACGAAACACAACTCAAGTCAATGCAACTCAACACAACAAAAACAACAACAACATGACCAGTGCAACAGGAAATCTCTCTGGTCCCTGAGAGGCTGGCCGCCCCCCTTACCTCCCTCCACTGCACGTCCACATAGTCCCATAAACCCAAAGTTGTAAGTTGTTACCAGAAAAAGCAACCCAATCCCTTTTAATCCTGCAGTTTCGTCATACTCACTTTTTTTTTCTCATTTTGCCGGGTTGTAATTCCCTGAGGAGAACAGTGATGAGCTGTTATTTTTTATATCTTCTAGTTCGTCTATTTTTGATTTATGATGATTTAATTTTCTCCCATCCTCAGTGTGAGTGGAGTGGGATGCTGCTTGCCTTTTCATCAGAGTTTTGAAGAGCAAGTGTGAGAGCATGTAGTGGCAGGGAGGGAATTGCTTTGTAACATCAACTCCACATGATTGGCACTTTCAGCCTACTTCCACACTCCTGACATCAACCACAATGGGAGCGGGAGCAGGGCATTCTTAGGAAAATAAATAAATAAAATAAAACCATAACAATCCTATCAGGGATCAGCGACACCATTAGAAATATAATATGAAAAAAAAAAAAATAAACGAACACAGACCACCCATGAAGGCTGCAATTGTGCAAGTGCACCCTCAAATCCCATTTAAAAACCTAAAGCTTGTTAAAGCTCATGTGTGTGCATACATAAATAAATAAATACTATAGCCTCCTGCTATTGACTATGATAATATTGTTCATTATGTTTTATGAGGACCCCCCCCACACACACACACACACCCTTTATGGCAATCATATCAGAGATTGTTTCGTCAACAAGCCTAACCAGCAGCACAGCGACACGCGCTTGGACCCCCATTTGCTTTCTCTACACAAAGAATGAGAAAATACTGGCAGGGCGTCACAATACACAGCCAGGAGGGGAGACACACCTTCAGCACAAGCCAAACAATCAGCCAGTGTGCTCGCTGTGTGCCCAGCAAGCACCATTTACACTTCACTATCAATCTGCAGCAACAGCGCCTGGCCTGGCCTGCTGCCATGCCCCCACGGCGGCCATGACACCCACAAATCTACCCAGAAGCCAGGCCTGAGCCACAGGCCACCAATCACACACTGCGTGGCAAGGACTCTGCTTCCTGGCTAAGTGTGTGTATATGTATTCTTTTTTAAAGTATTATTGCATATTATTGAGCAGTGTGTAATAAGTGTGTGTACCGTATTGTTTGAGTGTTGTTTTTCATTCACTCTGACATCTGGATTTCCATTGATACACATTTACTATTGATACTAAAATACAATTTCCTGTGGATATCAGCCTGTGTTCCATATGACACATCTCCAGCGTGACCCTTACTGAGGAACCATATTTGAGCAAGTGAATTCATATGTAACCCCTGCTTCTCTCTCTCTCTCTCTCTGTTATGCCCCATGTTTTGTTCCATTACGTTCATGTCTACTTCCAAAGCCCCTCAGCAGGGGAATTGGGAGCAGAAAGAGGCCTATTTTTCCCCTACTGGACTCTAGGTGTCACCCTGCACAGACAGGGCTTCATCAACACAATGCAGACAGCGATGTGAGTCACTCCGACAGACAGGGTCGTTCTGGTGCGACTTCCTTATTCGACCAGACAAAGGTGTGCAGAGCCTGGTCCAGTTGAGGCACTAGAGTCCAGGAACACTTGTGGACTGGAGGGCAAACTTTATTCAGCTGACAGGTGACCTGCTTCTGGAGCTCAGGCTGCTCCACCTGATCTCTGTTTTACATCTGATCGACAGCTCCAGCCTGCAGCTGCAGACACTCACACACTACCACTGCTGCTCCATCTGCACCTCGATCTGACAGGCAAGACAAGTGTGTGTGTGTGTGTGTGTGTGTGTGTGTGTGTGTGTGTGTGTGTTTGTGTGTGTGTGTGTGTGTGTGTGTGTGTGTGTGTGTGTGTGTGTGATGTCAGCCAGAACATGGACAGCACCTTCCGGAAATTCGGACGAACACAACCAGAAGATGCACAAGAGATGTGTGCTCTCTCCAGACCAGCCTCAAGAGTACACAGAGAGAACACTCACACTCACTTACAGCCACTCTGTGTTTGTGTGGCAACTGCTTCAATTTACACTGGTGCAAAGATGCCTCCCCCTGACACAACAGAGCAGAGATGCCTCCCTACCAGGGCAGCACTGGACTGGATGATTCACTAGCCAGCAAATGTTCCTGTCGGCGTTTTGTTTTCGTAGTTTTTTCTCCCGATCCGAAAGTTTCTGGACTGCACTAGATGTACTGATAGGAGGGTTGCTAATGCGACAGAATGTGACAACAGGCTGCAGCGTGCGCTGACACAGACGAACAGACCCCTGTTGTGCTCATCCCGCGGCCCCATCCACACTCATGAAAATACATAAAGTACAAAGCGTGCTGAGACTCTGAACACAACACAGCCTTTTCAAGCAGCACAAACAGATACGCTACTGAAGATGTGCTGTTTTAACGTCAAGTTGAGGCGCATAACTCCGCTGACACGAACAATACGGTCGACCCAGACTATAACTCAAAGAAAATGGCATAGAATCAGAATGCAGCAAGGTCATTTGAAATAATAAAACAAAACCATTTAACAGGCCTGCAGTGTGCGTGAAGACAATGACTCCCAATCAAGGGCAATTTACAGTGGCGTGCCAAGTCAATTACTGTTTAATTGCACCTGAAACAAAATGTAACGCACATTAAGCATAACAAAGCAGAGGAGAAATAATAATCCATAATCATCTCCAATTTGTTATTTCCGAGAGTGTGAGTAATCCAAGGGTGCTGTCTGGTCCCTTTGGAACGATACAGAAACAGCACCTTTAAGGCTTCCATTGGTTCCTTATTTAGAATCCGAGAGCAGAGAGTAAGGCTTGGAACAGGTGGCCCTGGGGGTGGTGGGGTGGTAAATGGAAGGGTCGGAGAGGGCAGTTCTCACCTCTCTCTCCATCACTGATGAGATGGATAAGGATTGGTTAAGACCCATCTCACTGTACTGTATGTCCCTCTAACTGCACCCAGGGGATGGAGATGATGGGGAAGGCTGGGGTGGGGGGTGATAGATTGGCTCAGGGGTTTGGGGTCGGGAGGGGCTGAGATATAGTGAGGAGTGGGGGGTTAAATATCAGATGAGGGTGTAGTAGAGGGGTGGAGGGGCTAGTAAGGAAAAGGGTCCACACACCGGCTTCCATTTAAGGTTTATTTGTCTCAAGAGAATGACCCATCTACTTAAGACCCCTGATTCACACCCGCCTCACATTTAGAAATGGGAAACTGCAAAGCATCTTGGGAGGTAATGGAAGAGCTAAGGCAGACTGTGCCCCAACCTAACACTTACTGGTATGTAATGGGCTGCCGTCTGCTCGGACTGACACACTGAAATCACATGCTGGGATGCATCAATCTCTGGAAATACCTCTTTGACCCCAGGCTGAACGGCAACCCTGGGTTAGGCTAATTCAGCACGCTTCAACACCAGCAGCAAGCAGCTCCATTTTCAAAATAGCTGCCATTAGAATTCCAGTCAAATAGCTGTAGAGACGTCGTCAACCAATCGAAAACTCAGAGGGAGCTTGAAGGTGAAGACCCTGGCAGGGTGAGGATGTCTGTGTGACTGAAATAAAAACGTCAACGTGTGTGTGTGTCTGTGTGTGTGTGTGTGTGTGTGTGTGTGTGTGTGTCTGTGTTTACTGTCTCAGAGGTAAGTGTGTGTACTAGGGAAGAGAGGCGGCAGTACACCTTTAGCAGGTCAATCCCACAACATTGTCCCATTTCCATCTTTCTGCTTTCATTTACAATCTAAGAAGTCTTCTTTTGTGATTGTTTTTTTTTTTTCTAGTTCTTTCCGAGCACAGATTCTGGCATCCTCCTGAACCCCATCACAGATTTGACTGTAATCTCTCCTCTGCTGTCACAGTCCTCATACATAATACATCCAGTCCAGCCTCATCATCACACACATCGATCTGCTCAGTCCATCCGAGCTCTAACACACACACACACACAGGCACAGACGCACGCGTGCACACATACACACGCGCACGCACACACAGGCACAGACGCACACGCGCACACACACGCACGCACGCACGCACACGCACACACACACACACACACACACACCCTCTGGCCGACTGCAGGTCCTCCAAGCTCTGCTGCTCAGGGCAAGGATGTTGGCACTTTTTAATAGACGCTCCGTCAGGGACAGTGCATGAGGAATGAAAAAAAAAGAGTGGGAGTGGCCATGTCAGTCCCTGTTGTCAGTGGTGGAGACATTTGCATTCCGGAAAAAAAAAGAAAAAAAACTTTTCTGCACAAGCAGTGACCCAGAGCTCTCTAATTGTGTCTCCAGGGGGGGAAGGAGGTATGGGAAGAGGATGATAGAAAAGTAGTGAGTGAGAAAGAGAGAGAGAGAGAGAGAGAGAGAGAGAGAGAGAGAGAGAGAGAGAGAGAGAGAGAGAGAGAGAGAGAGAGAGAGAAACTTTAATTCAATTCAATTGCATTTTATTTATAAAGCATCAAAACAATTGTGATGGTCTCCAGGTGAATTAAAGAGCCCAGGGCCTGAATCGCCTAAGGCAAGGACTAAGGTGACTGGGCCAAAAAAAAACTCCCTTTTAACTAGGGCTGCTCGATTATGGCAAAAATCATAATCATGATTATTTTAGTCAGCACTGAGATGATTACTCAATGATTTTGGAAACATTATCCTTTTTCTAAACTTCAAAAACATACAGCAGATCAAATTATATTTAAATATTACTCAATTAAAAAACAAATTAAAAAACATGCATAAAACATCATGTAAACAGCTACCACTGTAGAGCAATGGGATGCACTGGCTGTAGCACAAACAAACAAGAGCATTGTTGCAAAACAAAATGCAACAAAACAATCAATATATTTCAATTCTATTATTTTCATAATCCTCAGAATTCATGATTGACGATTAATCGATTCATTTGATTAATTGCACAGCTCTACTTTTAACAGAAGGAAACCTTGGGCATGAGGGCTGTCAACCAACCAGGTAGAGAGATAGAGCTAAAATACATGAATAAACAGACACAAATAACTCTGCTGAGATAAAGGGCAGTTTGATAAGGATTAAAGGGCAGTTTGATGAGATAAAGGGCAAGGCTGATTGCGTGTGTGGAAGCTACTGTAGGTGTGCACTGTGGCCGGGGTAAAGCCAATCTGCCGCCTCAGCTGTGGACAAACTCATTAGAGACCATAGGTCAGCTTTTGCTGTGGAGATGATATCAGCTCTCTGAGAGAAGCAGCTGGTGCTCACACTCCCATGGTTGTCTGGTTCATCTCGCCCCCAATTCTTCAACTCATTCTCTCTTTTTCGACTACACTTTCTTCCTACCATCCATCCATCCATCAGCTATGCGCTGTTACAGTTTTTCTCAGTCGCTTTGGTGCTTTTTTCAGATCAGAATGAAAATTCTCATAACTATTAGTTCAACCTCCACAACATTTAGTCATTTGTGCACATCATGGTAGCAATTTCTCCTTCCTCTGAACAAATTGCAAATACTTTTGGACATGTATCAGTTGCTTTCATACAATTCTCTGCTGTTTTTTAACATTATCTTTTGCTTATGTCATGTCAGTCAAAATTAACTATACTTATGAATGCTGAATAGTCGTTCCCAATAAAACTAATAGTCTTCATTTCATTGCTTGAGTCATTACATACAAAATTGTTGAACTAGTTATCAAATTCTGTCACAATGCTGTAGAATTGCAAAGAGCATACAGTAAAAACGTATTCAGTGTCTTGTACTCACTTACTCACCTAACTACAGCAATGTGTAACTTTACTGTAGTTTTCAAATGGCTGTACAAGCCACCTATAGTGCTGTCTTGAGCATGTTCAGGTAGTGTCACCGAGTTCTGACCTTTTTTTGCATTGGAAAACACTGAGAGAACTGTCATAATGAAAACATGACAAAGCCATTTGACTATCTTGTTCATAAACGATGGTGTCAACACTTCTCATTTTAATGACACTGACAGTTTCATTGACATGAATACGTGTTTTTGAGGAATGGACTATCCATTTTGAGCAAGTGACGTGCTTTTGCAGGTCATCCACTAGGTTTTGCAGTTTGCACTAATTGTTTTGAGAATTGCACTAACTGCTGTGCAAATGTTAATAGTGATGTGAGAAAAGCACCAAAGCGACTGAGAAAAACTGTAAGTGCTTAAAGGGCATGGCATGCTCTGGAGGATAGCGCCTGGCCAACTTGGCCCCGCTGTGCAGGAAGTTCCAGCTCCACTCTAATCAGCCCAGCCTGGTACTGACTAAACTACAAAGCCTGCACTAAAGTTTTTAGCTGGACCATTTAGACCACCACATGGATGGCGCCAGCCCATCACAATGCCCCTCATTCTGCATCCCACCCTCCTTCAAACACACCTGGGACAAGAGGACCAGGGGGAGAACCCGACACCACTGCTGCACTCCATCCATTTGTTCGAAACAAAAGGGAGGGAAATTAATGCAAGGCGTCAGTCCCATCTCTATTGCCACCCCCCTCCAACCCCCCGGAGAGACAAAAGCGGGCGGATTTAGCGCTTGTTTGCTGCCTTGAGACTGGATAAAGGGAGAGCTTGTTTTTGAGGAGCTTTTTAAGGAGCACTCCTGGCAGGGACCTTTTTTTTCTGCCTGCTGCCTGTCTGAGGCTATAGCCTACTGCAAGCACCGCTCTCTGAGTGTTTGCAAATCAGCCTTTGTTTTTTTTTTCCCTCAATGCCTTGTTTATTTCTACGTTGGTATTGCTCCACTTTAGTGACGTCAGGGAAGCCAGTGTTGCCATGGACACATAATAGACAAGTGCAACCAAAAAAGGGAAAGGGAAAAACCAGACCAGAAAAATTAAAACCTGGTTGAAGCAGCGGGAGAAAAGTCCCCCAGGGGTCAAGACATGTTTTCTTTCAGAACAACAGATCCTAAATTCCCCCCTTCATTCCATGAAGGAAAGTAATAAAGGTCTCCAATCTATCCTATCCTTGTGAAAAACGCCTGCATGCCAGGAAGCTAATGCAGAGCATAGTGAGTATTTGAAAGGACAGAATCAACGAGGCATTCAAACAAGCCTGGATAAGCATGTCCTCGCCTCAAAAACAACAAAAAAACTGTAATGAAAAACAATCACAGCAAAATTGATTCTGTCTAACTTTTAAATGTACTTGGCTGGTGACTGGCTTGGGGGTCCAGTTTCTTAGCTACACTGGCTTCTATTTATTTCTCGAGGAAGGGATCATGCTTTCAAAGCGCAGGGAGCCATGCATTGCTTCTTTGAGATGCTAGTTATCTCCTGTTTGCAGACACTGCTGCTGCTTTGAAAATATCAGTAACTGGGATGATTATTTAGGTGTGTGTGTGTGTGTGCGTGTGTGTGTGTGTGTGTGTGTGTGCGCGTGTGTGTGTGAGACAGAGAAAAAGAGAAAAAGAGAGAGAGAGAGAGAGAAGATTTCTGACTCCGTTTGACCTTTCACACCAATGGACAAATGCGTAAACATTTTGGCACATACTCACATACATCCCACCTACACACACACACACCTACACACACACACACACACACACACACGCTGATGTAAATGCATGGGCACACCGTAATGACATATCAGATTCACTGCATACACAAAGAGTGTGCTGCCTCACTGTTATTCAGCCGAGTCTATATTTACAACGCCCGCCGAATCTGGGGCACCAGGGGAGACCAGGGAAGAGTCAAACACACAGAAATCGTTTAATGAGCTAAAGAATCGCTCTGATATTTCCTTAATTACAGGAACACGTTCCCTGGCAAAAGGGGGCTGTGGTCTCTCTCTCTCTCTCTCTCTCTCTCTCTCTCTTTATCTCCATGTGGCCCTTGACTGACCCATAGGTAGCCTGGCCGCCAGGGCATCTGTGCTCCTCTATTAGATGTTCCAATCAAGCTATCGTACTGCCTGTCTGCTCTTATAATCACGCCATTGCACTATCTCACACTATCGTACTGTATCCCGCTCTTATAATCATGCCATCATTCCAACTGCCTATTACCGCCGCCCCAGGATTCAGAGAGTGTGTAACCTGATGTGACATTGTTAAATGACAGGGTAGTCTTCTCTCAGGTAGATCAGGTAGAATGTGTGTCATTACAGCATGCCTGACCACAGGATAAAATATACAGTCAAATAAACTATACAGAATGAGCCGGTTAGAGAAGGAGAGATGGGTAGAGAGAATGAGAGAACAAAACGCTGGCTTAGGGGCAACATTGTATGTACACATCTATGTAAATAACATGCAATTGATCTGAGAGAGAAAAAGAGACAGAGAGAGAGAGAGAGAGAGAAAGAGAGAGAGAGATAATTGTATGTCTCGGTTTGACCTTTCACATCAGCGATTCATGTCAGTTCTGTTTTCATGTGTTTTTCATCTTGCCGCGTCTGTTATTTTCCCATGTGGCTAGGGCTGGGATAAACGATTATTTTTTAAACGATTAATCTAGCGATTATTTTTTCGATGCATCGATTAATCTAATGATTCATTTTTTCAGTCCGATTCGATTTCGATTCGATTATCGATTATCTCCCCATTAATTGACTAATAGCAATTTATACATGTTGATTTATATATCTGAATGAAAAAACATGAATTCCTTAACATTGCAATATATGTTTATTGCTCTTAAAATTCCAAAATAAAAGACTATACAAGTGCAAAGTAATGCATTCTTAGTCAGAGGTAGCATTCAATAAAGTTCAGTAGTGTATAGGTCTAATTGAGTGCCTGTCACTTTAAGATGTTCGTTCCCTTGCAATTATAACACTAACACAGTTAAAACGCAGCTGATGTATGGATGCAATTCAAAAAGTAGATAGATAGATAGATAGATACTTTATTGATCCCCAGGGGAAATTCAAGAACTAACGTAGTTCATTCAAATAACAGTTTGTACTTCTCCTTGGGACAAGCACTTTTGAGTCTTGGAAAACACTTTTCCATTTACATCAGGATTTTGCAAACATTCAGTGTCAGAGTCAATAAAATGAGCCCTGAGTAATGAAATTGGCAAGCAGCTGTAAGTAAGCATGCTAAACTCAACATCCAAACAGTATTCTAAAGTTAGCTTTGAGATACTGCTTGATTGCATAACTTAACTAAGTTTAGTCTCCTCAATGTACTGTTGTGATAGACCTTAGCAGAGTTAACTTGACTGCAGCAGTTTTTAACAAATTTGCACAGCATGGTCATGATGCTAAGCGAATTTATTAGCAATTTAGCCAGCCGTGTTCTATATGCAATGCTTATATGTGGCAACAACAATCCTTCAACAATCGTGAATATTTTGTGTTAAATGCACATGCAGAGGAGGGGCCTCGGGCTCGTTACGAGAGAGAGCGGGCGGGGCAGGGAAAGGCTGCGTGCGTAAAAAGTGCAGCTCAAAGGATTTTATCTTATCTTTAATTTAAATAGTACAACATAGAACATCAATGTGTGACGGCCGGTTTTGTGGCACCTCACCACCGGTTAGTCAACGTATGGGAAACACTGAAGGTGTAAAATTCAAAATATTTGGCAGCGCGCGTTTTGGGTCTGACAAATCGACGCGCATATTTTGCTTCGATGTATTTTTTGCGTCGACGTAATCGATTACGTCGACGCGTTGTCCCAGCCCTACATGTGGCCCATGTGTTTGGCCATGCCGAGGTCCGAGGTGAGGGTGACCCCTTTGACCTTTTTTATCGAGCACTAATCACTGGTTCTGTTTCTCCAGCATGATACAAAACTTCCACAGTTCTGTCTGCCCACGGCAAACTACCACACTGCCCACTGCTCTCCTAAACACTCTCTAAACACACACACACGCACACACATATGCACGTGCACGCCCACGCGCACCCACACATACACTCTGTCCGTCTCCCTTTCCTGTTCTTCCTCTCTTTCTATTCCTCTCGCTCCCTGCATCTGCCCACGCCATCCTCTTCCCATCTCATCCACCTCTTCTCTCCTCTTCTCTAATGATCTATCTATCTATCTATCTATCTATCTATCTATCTATCTTTCTACAATACCTATCTATCTATCTATCTATCTATATATATATATATATATATATATATATATAGAGAGAGAGAGAGAGAGAGAGAGAGAGTTTATATATTATTTACAATATATATGAATTATTCTGTGTGATGAAGTGAATTAAATGAATGAATGAATGAATCTATCTCTTTATTTACCACCCCTTTCCCCTCTTCTCTCCTCTACTCCTCCTCTCCCGTCTTCTCTCTCCTCTCCTCCTATCCCATCTCCTCCTCTCCTCTCCTCTCCTCCTTTCCCCTCTCCTTCACTCCTCCTCTGCCCTCTCCTCTCCTCCATCTCCCCTCTCCTCCTCTCCTCTCCTCCCCTCCCCTCTCTCCTCTCCTCCTTCTCTCCTACTGTGGAGTGTGCTGGCTGACCTCAGTGCAGCCCTGCGTGTCTGTCAGAACTGTTTCCCTGTAATGAGCAGTAATGGCCCTGCGGCCCTCGGGGAACACACCGCTCCACGGCCAGACAGCGTCCAGCCAGAGAGGGATGGAGGGATAGAGAGGGGAGAGAGAGTGGGGGGGGGGGGGCGAAAAGTGTGAAAGAGTGAACATGGTGGAAAGAGGTGAATAAAACAAATTCAGCGAGAAGGTAAAAGGGACAAGGAAAGTTTATGTGACTAAAGATGGAGTGAAAAGGGGAAAAACAAATCATTGTGAAATGGGGAAGAACGCCTGACAGATGCAGGTGAGAGAAAGAGTGCAGAAAAAGAATGAGACACTACAGAGACTAATGACTGGAGATGGTGAGACTGAGCCAACAGACAGGACAGGGACAGAGCAAGAGCGACCGAGGGAGAGAGGGAGGGAAATGGGATGATGAAAAGAAAAGAGGTATGAAGAGAGAATGAAAGAAAGAGATGATGGAGAGAGCAATATACTGTAGGGTTAGAGAAGAAAAAAGCTGGAGGTAAGGGACAGAAAGAGAAAGGGAGAGAGAGATGGGACAGAAATAGGGAGGGAGAAATAGAGAGCGGAAGAGAGAGAGATTGGACAGAAATAGGAAGGGAGAAATAGAGAGAGAGGGCAAGGAGAGTGACAGACTGAGGTGGGGGAGACTGATGGAGAGAGATTGACAGAGCGAATGGAAGCAATGTGGAGTGAGAGGAGAGACAGAGAAAGAAGAGGGAGAGCAAGAATGAGAGAGAGAGAGAGAGAGAGAGAGAGAGGGGGGCTGTGCTAACAATCTGATGTGTGCTGTGCTGTAATGGAGTACTACACTCTCCTCTGACCTGCGAAGGTCACGGACACGACTGGCAGTGAGGAGATTGGAGCCGCACAGCTCTCAGCCTGCTGCTTTATCAGAGGGCAAACATACACCTGTACACACACACACACACATACTCTCTCTCACACACACACCCACACACAAGCACCTACTGTATGTACACACTACGCAACCACGCATATGGAAACACACAAGCACACACAAACAAGCACACACACACGCACACACACACACACACACACACACACACACACACACACACACACACACACACACACACACACACACACCACACAAACTAATGCTGCTGGAGCTTCTGCAGTGCCCTCCACAGCACAGGTCAATATTTACCCTGCGGCCAGCTTGTGTGTGTGCATACATGCATGCACATTCACATAAACCATTGCGCACATAAGCACACACACACACACACACACACACACACACACACACACACACACACACACCCTGACACATTCACATCCACTCACTCACACATGCAATCACTCAGAGCCACACATTGTGCACACACTGCAATTCTGCCCAGTGATATTGCACTCACACACACACAAACACACGCACACACTTATCGGTTGACACTATTCCAACATGACCTGCATTATCACATGCAGTTACATGCCTTATGAACACACACAAAATATATGCAGACGCACATACACATAAACCATACACAGACACACAGACACACGCACACACAAACACACACACAGACACACACACACACACACACACACACACACACACACACACACACACACACACACACACACACTACCACAGAGACTCCGTCATCCGTCTGGCACCCTGACCGCGTACCTGTGATTACTGCAGCATCAGCAGCACAGAAACCACAGCCAGCCTCTGGCCCGCCTCCCGACCTCATCATTCCCCTGGAACATTATAAGAGCAGACAGCCTCGCCCCATCCAGCCTCAATTCAAACACTAACAACCCCCTAAGTAGTCCAAGTGAAGGATAACCGTCAACAAAATGGATGCCTTTTAAATCAGACTCGCCAGGCATATAAATAACTTATTTGCTTTTATGCGAGGAGATGAGTCTGCAGACATATCATTTAGGGGCTTCATCTGCTTCTATCTCTGCGTCAGTGTGCTTTCCCCTTATCACAAAAGGAGCCACAGGCTTCGTGAAATCCCGCCGTCACCAAGCGCAGCACAAAAGAGCAGCCGCTGCGGAGAAATCAGTCTCTTTTCAAAGAGCTATTATCATGTTTGAGCCGCTCAAGGACTCCTCTTCAATTACGTCGCAGTGATACGGCACTCATCATCATCATCATCATCGTCGTCGTCGTCGTCATCGACATCCTCATCCTCAGCGTTCATCACTAGCTGTCATGAAACTGAGAATGTTGCGTTCATGGCCGTAATGACACTAATGTAGCGGAAAATGTCTTGATTATTAGTGTACAGAAATGTACAGAACATGTCTTATTTAATAGTGTGGTAGGGAATAAAGAGGTGAACAAGCTAAACAATGATCAGTTCAGATTTGAAAGTGTAGGCTGTAGGCTTTCTGAGTGACGGAACTGATAAAACTCTCGTGCCCAACAAGCCTGGAAGAAAAATGTCTTTCTCCCTGAATCAATGGTTTCTTGGTCTCTGCCTGTTTTTTTTTTTTTTTTGTTCAATAAATAAGAAATTATTGAACAAAAAAAACCTAATATTTGTTAAAAATCTAATACCATGTGTTTTTCTCAGCCACAGATTAGACGGCTGGTTTGAAAATATGACTTTTGAACACTCACCTATCATATTGTTTTTTCCATGTGTATTGATTACAGGTTTAGAGAACTGTGTGCCCTCTGTGCGCTAGGCTGAGTGACTCACTTTGTAGCATTTTTTCCCCCCAGCATTTGGTGGCAAAAGTTTTCTTCTGTGATTTGAACTGGAACAACTCTCAGCGTTCACACTGTTAATCTGCATTTGCATATTCAAATGCTGTGCCGACGACGCCCACACATGGCAGACCAGAGGCCTCTCACACTCTCATACCTGCCCTAGAGCTCTGCCTGGCCCCGTTCCACTGAGCATGTGCAAATGGGCTAACGCTACCCGGTGCTAATTAGTCGAAAGCATTGCATTCTCCGCACAAAGGCCTCATCAGTCCAATCTGCTGCATCAGGTTCATGCACTTAGTGGAGCTAAAGCATGGGCTTTGCGCCGTAGCTTTATGCAAAAATACATGGCAGGTTATTATAAAAAGACTGATCACGAAGTTCATAATGATTAAGAGGCACTGTTTTGCTTTGAAGTTTTTCTTCCAAACATGATGTTGTCCCATTGGTAGACTGTGTGTATGGTAGTCATCACGTCAACTGATGTAAATTGCCACATTTGGTGCATATCCTTAGACACTGATATATATGTGATTGCACATCTAGTAACTATGGAGGTGAGGGAGAGGTGTAAAGTCAAAGAAAGGATAAAGGAAATAAATGAAAGAGAGACGATTTAGAGAAAAAGGAGAGAAAAACATTAATAACTGAGATGAAAAGCAGTGAAGAGATAGATGAAGGAATCAGGGTGGTGCGAAAGGGAGCAATGGAGGATTCAGAGGCCTCTGTCTCTCTCTGTAAAGGGCCTTGGCTGCATACGCAGGGCTGACGGAATGTTCCAGTGACTTTGAGCGCAATGACATGCTCCTCTGCGATCGGGGCTAAATGGGGATCCAATCTCCGCACACTCCCTGTTTACTTACGGGATTAAATTAAAGAACACAGCAGCCAATTTCATACCTGGCTTCCCTCCGTGCCACTTCACAGCATGGCGGCGCAGGAAAATAACACTGCCCTCCGAGGCTGATCCAGATGTTACACGCTAGCAAATAACGGGAAACTAGCAATGGCGGGGGAAAAATTAGACGCATATATACTTCAAATCGGAATGCAAAGCGAATGATATTTGCTTGTCGGATTAGTGATATTTTGCTGCTGTAAGCCGTTCTTCCTTCCTAGAATTGAAAGGAAAGGCTGCTTTCCTGGATGGTGGGCATTATCAGCCAACGGCGCTGCATGCAATATCAGGCTATAGCGTAGCAGCATGTGTTTTCCCATGACTAATTGCAGTGCGCTGATAAAGGCAGCAATTAAATGATAAGTATTGATGATTGATGAATGTACAGGGAAAGGTGACCTGTGCAACGAAAGGTCTCCTGCTGCTGTGTCATGTAGTATTGACTGATGTCACTCATGGCCTTCAAAGTCCTTTAGAACATTACTGCCTTGGCAACAGAAATCTCTAGATTACAATATGGAACAAGACAGTATGAGGGAGGAGAGAAATGACTCAGGGGAAGATGGAAGTATGTGTCTGTAACGCTAAACAGAGTGGATTTGTCAATCCTCTGAGGATAAGAACTCTGAAGGGCTGCCCTGCCATATAAATGCCACATCACAAAAGCCATGACTAAGCATACAGTATCAACAACCAGGACAAAAACTGTAGGATTCATGGACAGTAACTGTAGGATTCATGGACAGTAAGCAAGCCAAAACAGTTTTCTTTGCTCTTCTTTGGGTGGTCTGCAGAAAAAAAAAACTGTTTTCTGTCACTATGAAAACACAGATTCTTGTCTGTTTGACCATTCAGTGACCAATGTGGAATTGAAGATCTCCTTCTGTTCATTTAGGTGGGATCCTGCCTGATACAGAAAGGCAGAAATACCTTGGTAACAGCTAAAACTCAGGTCAGGATTGGACCTGGGGGCTGGGTGCCTTTTTAATTATGTTATCACTGTAATACCCTCAAATGTCAGCCGTGGTATGTTTTGTTAGCACCAGAGGCAGAGTTATTATCAGCTGGGAAATGTCATCTCTCTCACAACAAGGCGGGAAGGAGGACAGCCCTGCCGGATGATCTGGACACGTCCAACCGGATAACCTCCGACACATAGTCCACACCCTGAGGTATCACCAACGTTCTACGTTCTCATTTGAATCCCAGTTTGCCCTATTCATAGCACCAAGGCCTGGGTCTGAATTCCCCGCTAGACAACAGGGGAAACTAGGAGATATGCTAAATCACTCCAGATTTCTGGAACCTTCTCTGACACACACCAATTAAACTCATGAGTGCATTCAGCTCCATGGTTTGTTAGATGTAATTGAGATGGCACACTGATGGATGGGTAACAGTGGTGTGTGTGTGTGTGTGTGTGTGTGTGTGTGTGTGTGTGTGTGTGTGTGTGTGTGTGTGTGTGTGTGTGTGTGTGTGTGTGTGTGTATTTGTGTGTGTGTGTGTGTCTGTGTCTGACAGGTGATTGGATCGGTCGGGGTCGGGGCTCACAGTTGGCAGTAGTGTCACACAGTCAACAGATTCTGAGCAGACTGAAATAATCAGGGAAATCAGAACTTCTTCACTGTTGTTCTCAATGTGCCTCACAAGTTCTCCATGACGTGGTTTCCTCACTACTCACTACTCACATCAGTGAGGGAGAAGACACTGCTCTGTGCCAGACTGACCTGCCACTCCTGGAGAAACAATCAGGACAGCGCACACCTGAGAGACATACATGTAACTGCAGGTGAGTTGTGTGAGCCAAACTCTTGACAGGACCTGGCCAGCAATCTGACCGGGATCAGATCCATCACAGACGCATCCCAAATTGTTTTCTGACAGTCTATCTGTCTGTTCTTTATTTTCCACAGAACCATGAGAGGAATCTTACAGGGGAGCCTATGTTGAATAATTATGGTTTCCGATCCAACCCATTCTATGTATATGGACTAGGCTCCGTCTCTGGTCTGAATTGGGTTCCAATGATTGGGTTCTGATGCTATGAGAGTATTCAAATTTAGCACGTCTAACTGGGTTCTTATGTGTTTGTGTTACTCACCGAACATGTTCCCGATGTGGCCGTTACGGCTACTTGGGCGGAGCTCGTTCTTGCCCCAGGCGTAGAGCTTGTAGTTGTCCCAGGCGAACTTCATCATCTGAAACAGCACACAGACATATAGGGCCTGTTAAACATGCATGCCAGAACAAGCAATGGCATTCAACAGCTGACTCCAAACAAAGATGCATTTCTGATCTGACATGTGTCCACCTGACCCAGACCAGATTAGGGACAAATCCATTCAGTGTGACGGTCAACCTGCAGATAATGATCGGCCACTGATTAGCAAATAAAGATGAGTAAGGCCTCTGTGTGTGGAGAGAGCCACAATTGAATGATTGACAGCTCACTTTTCCATCTAGATTTGCCAATTCCCCAAGCAACTGTGTACCCTACAGCAGACAAATATCCCACTTGTGAAGAAAGTGAGGAGAAAAGGAGGAAAGAAAAGTTATCTTGAAGAGAAAAGGAGCGTGTTGTGAGGAGAAGGCAGCTGAGGAAAGCAGGGGATGGTGAGGGGTGGGGGCTCTCTCTGAAGTGTAACCGTGCCGTTGCCCTTGTGACAAACTGCGGTGATGGACGGGTAGTCTATGTGAGACGGAGGTAGACAGGCGGAAAGATTGAGAAGGGAGCGAGAGACAGCAGAGCGCTGGAGTGGGGGGTGGGAGGGGGGAAACAACAAGGGATTTAATCATTTTCCACGAAATGACAGCATGCACAAACTATTCATTCCTGCCTGGAGCCAATGGCAGCTATTATGAGCTAGGCTGCAGCAAGGGCATGGGTGGTTGACAGCAATCACATTAATGCTTCAGTTCATGAAAAAGCACAAGGCACACTGTGCAAAAACTCATCTTTAGTCCTTAAGAGAAAGGTTTTTAAATGTATAAGATCTTTAAGGAATGCTGATGTGCATGATAAATATACAGTTTTTTTATGTTGACTTTTTAAACCATACATTATACAACTATGGGTTCAGACATTAGATACTAGAGTGATTTACACTATATAAGCCTACTTATGAATACTGCAGTCAGAACAGCCTGGACTGTGTTTGATCCTATTACTAACTATTGTTAAGCAGATATTATTGGTCATCTACTACAAATACTATATACTGAAGATCACTGGATTATTGCAGTTTGACATAAATACTTTAGAAAACATTATTTTTCAACATCATTAACCATGCAATTATGACACACTTCTTTAATCACAATCACACTTCACATGAACGCCCTTTACTGTACTCCGTTCAGAGTCTCCCTTGACTATTGTAATTACACCCCAAGTTAGACCTATATCAGGTAAGACTGATATTCTCAGAGGGCCTGGAGTAAATTGGGTCACTGGGCAGGAGATATTTTAGTTCTACTGCAGGAGATGGACTGATCACTGCCAAACGTTTAAACTCTGCTAGGGTCACCTCAGGACAGGCAAGAGCCTTCAAGTTCAATTAAAGGAAAAACACAGGTTTGATGCCACGACGGAGACCTTTTTAGAGTCTCCGGAGAGTTTTTAAAGGTTCGATATGACTACTCTGATAATATGATAAATGATTTTAGAGAATGTCTTGGGAGTTGGTTTGACATCACTTAAAAGCATCTTTTATGCCAGACTGAAAGTTGATGTGTTTGAAATGGAACAGCATAACAACAAAAGTATGCATCAGATAGAAAGATATATGAAAGACAAAAACAGAGAGTCTGCAGTCTGGCTTTCCCTCTCTACTTCTGAATTACGTTATTGAGATGTTGATGTGAGCCAAGGTAGCAGAATGTGAGACAGAGCTATTTTCTGCCAATTGCACACTGGATAAAGAACAATACAGATAAACGCACTGCAAATGTCACAGCTATCATTTCAAATTAATGCCACAGAATGCACCGAATGTTTGCATCTCTTCAGTGGATTTCAAGTGTAAATAAAACGTCATAAAAGTTAACGCTCACTGGTATTTAGAAGCAACACTTGCAATGGCAAGTCTCAACTCGATTCCCAAACCCGAGTCATCTGATTGTCAGATGGTGGCCTTACCACTGCTCAACCACCTCAATCCATAACAACAAATGTATAATTTATGAAGGTTTGTGCTGTCTTTGTTGTAAGCCCCCAAATCTTTTCAGAATGGATACAGAATGGTTGTTCGACAGGTGGTGGCATAATGCTACCACCATTGCATCCCAGAATCCATATCATGCAAACAAACAAGCTAAAAAAAAGGTGGTGCTCCATCACTGATATGACAAACATACAACAGCTCTCCAGATGCCTCCTGATCCAACCGCAGTGGTGTGTGTCGCGACTGGCGTGCTAGACATGTGACAGTTTGAGACTCACAGAGCTGAACTTCTTTGAACTAAATGAAAGTAGAATAAATTAAACATTTTGTGTGTGTGTGTGTGTGTGTGTGTGTGTGTGTGTGTGTGTGTGTGTGTGTGTGTGTGTGTGTGTGTGTGTGTGTGTGTGTGTGTGTGTCTGTGTGTGTGTGTGTGTTTGGGGGTGCTAAGAAAGCTTCTTTGCAAACTTGCAAACTGAGCTTGGCCTTCTCTGGCAAATCAGAGAGAAGGATAAAGAGATAGAGAAAGGGAGAGATTGAATGAAAGACTGAGAAAGAGAGAGGGGTGAAAGAGGGATAGAGAGACTGTGAGAAAGGTGAAGAAATAGAGAGAGATAGAGACTGTGAGAAAGGTGAAGAAATAGAGAGGGGCGAGAGAGGGATAGAGAGACTGTGAGAAAGGTGAAGAAATAGAGATGAGCGAGAGAGGGAAAGAAACCTTAGAGATTGAAAGAAAGCCTCACAAATCTGCTTTGTGTTTACCAGGTGTACTACACGTACACGCCACACTCGGATGGAGGTTGTCAAACCACAGGAAGATCTTACACCGACCCAAACAGATCGATAGCCTGGGCTAGCACGTCCTCAGGCGGTGTGGAGATGGACGTGAGGACAGTAGAGCTTCTTGGACTGACTCTGCTGTGGCTAGGTAATCAATTAACTGCCATCCACCTTGTTAAATTCTCTGGTTGTTCCTCACAGCAGGTCAATAGCATGACCCCAAACTGTGATTAAAATGAGTTAGGGATAGACTTGAAAGCTCGGGGGCCGATCACTGTTGTTTCAACCGCCGTGGAAATCAAAGAGGACCACCCTCAGTGGATAGCATCAGGAATGTGGGCATTAGAGCCCAGCGAGGCCTCTGGCATCCTCATCCTCATGCAGTCGAATCAATATGGAACACAAGGTGCACTCGAAAGAAGGTGCTAGAACAACTAAAACCCATGCAGACGATATGTTTTAATGGCGTCCTGGCAGGAGAGAAAGATGCTGTATTAATGGGCTTGATCTTGTCAATGACAGCTAAACGATGAGCAAACGCATCCCATTAGAGGAACAACCAGAACTGTGTTCTCCCTTAATGAGCAAACACACTGTCTGATCCTTCAAGGATGGGAAGAAAAAAAACCTCAAAGCAATATCTATCTTTAGACAAGACATCAGTAACGCACAGCAATGCTATCTCGCATCAACACATCAACATCGTCATGAAGCCTCTCTGTGTGTATGTGAGTGTGTGTGTGTGTGTGTGTTTGTGTGTGTGCATCTGCAATCCACATCTTCACGTGGGAGGGTGTTTTAAAAAGGGAAAGGTAAAAAAAAAAACAGAAAAAAACCAATATGTTGCAATATTGCAATACCTTCAATATGTTCCTTGCACAGCACTCCAACCATCCACTACAGTAAATCAAAAACAAACCAGGCAGCCATTATCGCCCCAGTCTTCCCAGACGACCTCTCCTGAGCCGAGAGTGCCCACAGGGGAGAATGGACAGTCTGCGTATCCCTCCCACGACAGGGAGTAAAATGTAAATCAGGTTTCTAGGCCAAGTATACAGTACATGCGTATACAAGGAATTTGGTCTCTGCATTTATCCCATCCGTGAATTAGTGAACACACAGAGCACACAGTGAACACACAGTGAGGTGAAGCACACACTAGCCCGGAGCAGTAAGCTGCCTTGCTACAGCAGCGCTCGGGGAGCAGTGAGGCCGTTCCTACTGGTCGGGGTTCGAAACGGCAACCCTCCGGTTACAAGTCCGAAGCTCTAACCAGTAGGCCACGGCTGCCACATAAACTCAGGTCATATGGAGACACACATTACAGTTTCTTGAGTAGCCTATACAGATTTTGCGTGATGTCACAGACAGCCGCTCATGAGAAAGAGTGCTTCAGCGCACATTCATGAAGTACACACTCGCTTCATACTACAAGGGTTCCTGAAGTAAGGCCACACATTTTGATCAGTAGGTGTGCTCAAATGAATGAATGAGTTAATACATGCTCTTTCATGTTGTAGCCAATACTTTGACCCACAGCTCAAGGTTAATGTCGGTATGTGTGCACAATGTGTAGTGGACCCAGTGGTGTTGGTGTTAGTAGCACAACTCTTCCAGTTCAGCTAGAGATAAAAGGAATATAATGACTGATTTCGACTGAACTAACACGACTTGGTTAAAGAACATCCCAGTGTTTCCCATACATTGACTTATTTGTGGCGGCCCACCACAATATCAACATTGACCACCACACAATGATTTTCCAGGTTGTACTAAATTGTGCTTAAATCTGGTTAGCATCATAACCACGCTGCACTAATTTGTTAAAAACTGTTGCATTCAAGTTAATTCTGCAAACCTACCACCACAAATAGAATTTAATTTTGTGGGAAACACTGCATCCCATTAACAAAATTGTCCAGATGCTGACCCTGTGGTGGCACTATGATAAACTAAACACAAACTCAGGGTTCTCCTTTATCTTTTCATCAGCAACCTCCCATAACCTACAGTTTTCAATTTCTTCAAGCAATAGATTGTGTGAAAATGTCAGAGAGAGAGAGTAGCAATATTGGCTGAGGTACTGTATCCAGAGACTGAATCTGAATCACCACTTTACCTTATCAAGTCGGCCAGTAAGTGCTGGCATATGATAAGATAGCCTCACCTATAAAGTTGATTTAAACCTAACATTACAGCCAGAAACCAAATCCAAAAAGGCCAAGATGTAATATGTCATTTTCTACTAATGGCTTTTTTCAGTTGCTATTCTCCATCAGCCCTGTTAATTCACCCCTCTATTCAGAGTGAGATGACTGAGTGAAAAAGGATATAAAAAGAAAAAGAGTTCAGGACTGAGTTCTCATCTCAGTGAGTCATGGCTTTAATGATAAATATTAATGACCTCAGATGGGAAAAACATGCCTCAATTAGCGGCTAACAGGGGCGAGGTGGCAGCGCCAGTGGCAGTAAGTGTTTTAGCACTGGGGTTTCAATGCCATGGCAACCCACTCCTCACTGGCAGGAGAAACGGAGACGTTGCTAACAGCTTTAGCGCTCACTAACTAATGCCCGTCCTGGTGAAATTGGAACATCAAAGCCATTGACTGCTCTGGGAGAGAAATCCATATGGTGTAGTTGACATTGACCTAGTCTATATCTGTCTATTGTCTACAGTGTCATGAGTTTTTCTTTGCAGTAATACAGAGCCTGGACAGAAGTAATGAAGGACTAAAGAAGTCTAAGTAGAATGTTATTACATTTTAGCAAGTATCAACTCAGTTATGATGCTATGACATTGTATCAACACATAACAAAATGATGTAGGCTATACTTCACATATATTTCATATAACAGTCGAGCATATTATATTGTAATCCAATCTGTGTGTTGGATTATGTGATTTAAGTTGTTGCCTTTTATTGTGGTGGACTGACTTTGTTATGTATCGAACACAGTGTTATCCACAGCATGTCCTTTCAGAGGACCGCTGAGGCGCTCCCTCTTTAATCTAAACACACTCTCCTCTCATATAATCCATACGTAATCCGCTTTCTGTAGGTAAATGCCGGCGCTATATCCCGCTCCGTCCTCCCAGCTGTGAAGCTAAGAAAGGCGGCAAGAGCGCCAGCTGAATTTTGTTAACGGTGGCCATGAATTATTCACCCACGCCAAATGACTGGAGTCTATCGAGACTCAGAGACAGAAGTCAAGTAAACAAACAAACAGTTTTTCAGACCTAGCCCAACACACGCACACACACACACACCTCCACCCCCTGCAGGAAGGGACAGCTGTGCACAGTCGACTATGACAACTTCGAGAGAGAGAGAGAGAGAGAGAGAGAGAGAATGGTTCAGGAGTTATGAAGGGACAAAAAGAGTAGAGGAGGTGACTTTCGGGAATGGAACAGGGGAAAGACAGAGAAAGAATAGCATATCAAGACAGAGAAATTAAAAAGTACATAAAAAAAGCATAAAAAGAGCCAGGGTGATCAATGAACGACATTCCTAGACTGGCGGACAGACAGAGAGAGAGAGACAGTCAGAAAGATAATTAGGTAAAAGCACTGAGTGTGAAAAGGAGCAGAGAACTGACTTAGGCTTACAGTGTAGGTTCTGATCATAATGGGATATGGTGCTTCATTGAACACAATAAAACTTGGTTATTGATACTGTACCTACAGTCATGTTAATAAAGCAACCTTGAATTGAACTTAATTGAAAATTGATATCCCATGATGAATACTAGTATATACCTGGTTAGCAAAAATACAGTTCTATTCGCACACCGTTTCCCAGTTTCTAATGCAATCGCGCATTTGCATTAGAAACCGGGATAAGGTGTATATAGCAAATATATATATATATATATATATATATATATATATATATATAGCAGTTTCCCAGTTTCTTTCGGATTACTCCACCTACTAGCATATCCCAATTTCTAAACTCCGGGATAAGGACTTATATCTGGGGCTCTGAAGTTGGGATGTTTAGCCCACATGTGCAAACACAAAACTGGGATACTTCAAAATCCTGATTATAACGGGATACTGAAGTGCATGTAAACACAGTCATAAGTGGGATACAGGGGGCAGGCAGGCAGACAGGCAGGGAGAGTGAGAGAGGCAGGGAGAGAGAGAGACAGGGAGAGAGACAGGAGAGAGAGAGAGAGAGAGAGAGAGAGAGAGAGAGAGAGAGAGAGAGAGAGAGAGAGAGAGAGAGATGCAGGCAGGCAGGGAGAGTGAGAGAGGCAGGGAGAGACAGAGAGATGCAGGCAGGCAGGGAGAGAGAGAGGCAGGTAGAGACAGAGAGATGCAGGCAGGCAGGGAGAGTGAGAGAGAGAGGAAGAGAGAGAGAGAGAGGAAGAGAGAGAGAGGCAGGCAGGGAGAGAGAGAGAGGAAGAGAGAG
>NW_027468587.1:20557224-20587224 GCF_046254945.1 Alosa pseudoharengus | reverse complement strand
TTAGCACATAGCTGTATTGCCATAGCTACTGCCATCGACTTTTATAGCTTTTTAAGCTAGTGTTATCAGTCTTTTCAGGCAATGCTATCTCACTCTCTCTGTCTCCCTATATCTCCCTCTGTCTGTTTCAATTACTGTCTGGATTCCTCTGTCTGCATCTGCTCTGCCATTATCTGCATCCTCAGCTTCAACATCACCTTTCTCTTTTCCTCTCTCTCTCTCCCTCTCTTTCTCTCTTTTGTTCTTTCTTTGTCAACACCCCTCCGCCAGTCATCTTGTTCTTCCACATCCTCATCCTGTCTTTCTCCTTTCCTGTCTTCTTCTGCCAGTATGCCCAACGGAGCGTTTTGTAGAGCTCGCCATGCTTGTCATTATCTCTGCTCTCCTTCTGTCCCCCTCTCCTCTGACAAACTCTATTCCTGCTCATTTAACACTCTATGCTACACATTATGACAGCCTTGTGAAAAAAAATAGGTGTAGTGTTTTTGTTTTCTGCTTACAATTTGACACAATTTGTACTATTTGTGTACTTTTGTAATTTGTTGCCTCAAAGCTACATTGTACCATAATAGGACAAAGTGAAACAAATATAATTTTTAAGAAGTAAAGCATTCACTTTTTGAATTCAGTTGTTGCCCTCAGGCCACACTGTGCCATTGTGGAATGGAAATCTGTTATATGAAAATATGAAGTTAAAATGATTAATACATCATCATCATGCATCATCATATGAAATAATCCAAATCACTTGTGTACTGGTAAAAAGCTCCGTATATCTACCCTGGTATGTGCGCGCGCACACACACACACACACACACACACAACCATGAGTTTACTTGCATACGCAAGCAGACTCAAACACACACATAAAAAAAAACCTTCTGCACCTCACTTTTTATATTTCTCAACAGAGAAACACAGGTAGATTACACTAGCCACGTTTACATGGACAGTTTTTTTTGTCATTTCGATTAAACTTCCAATTGAAGAAATTGTGCTGCCTGTCAACATGGGGGTTGTTCTATTCCGATCACCTGCTGATTGTGGACTCTGTCTGGGACATGACCAAGGCTGTCTCCATAGCAACTTGCTGTGTTATCGCTTTGACAATCCTGCGGACTGAGGCACTAAGATTGTGATACCAGGCGGAGCGACTCTCCAGGCCTACACATACATCTAACATACTGCATATACAGACATGCAGTCACCCCCCCCCACTACCCCCCATCCCTTGTCTTCGTCGCTTTGTACCCCCAGTCTGACAAGCGGGTCTGTGACCAGCGCCGCAAATGGCTGCAGGACCGGATGGCTGCTTGCCTGCACTGGTCTCCTTCCACATCATGCACATCAATCCATCCATTGGAGGTAACCTGGGGGTCTCTAATATGACTCACACTTTGAACACACCTCCACTGACATTAAAGCAAGCCATTTCACTTCTGAGCCAGTACCAAAGGGAGAAAGCAGTCAGCCCGCCTCAAACCCCAGTACAAAACCTGACCCCTGAACACAAAACTAAAGAACCAGGCTCTTTTTTTTTTTTGGATGCTATAACATAAATCTAACTCTGTTTCCAACAAATATAGGCAGTATGTGCACATTAACCAGCTCTGTCTCAGCAATACACAGGCTTAGAAGATAAGAATGGCACATGAGTGAGTGGATTGCAAATGTGTGTGTGTGTGTGTGTGTGTATACGTGTGTGTGTGTGTGTGTGTGTGTGTGTGTGTGTGTGTGTGTGTGTGTGTCTTCCCAAGGCAATGGCAATCCTCTCAGCTCAGCAGAAAGCGAGCTGTTTAGAACTTTAGAACTTCTTTAATCACGCACAACTGCTGAACACACACTTTGTCTGTCCTGACAAGCGCTCTCACAATGCACAATGCCACTTAACGACTTTGATGTAAATTCCAGACATCCTTCGTCACCTCTCTCTCACCTTCCTTTATCTCTCTCTCTCTTTTCACTTCTTTCTCTGGCTCTCTCAATCTACTTTACTCTCATCCTCCCTCTCCCTTGGTATCTTGCTTCTTTCACTCTCTCTCTCTCTCTCTCTCTCTCACTCTCTTCTCTCTCAGCCATTCTCCCTCTAAGATGTTGCATTAAAATTTGAAGGACTCTCACTGAAGCCAGAAACTAACTCTCACAAGCGCCTGCGGAGCACACAATGTGTAGCTTCCACAGAACAGACGGGAGGCACGTTCACTGATCTGAGATCAGTTGTCTTTGCACTCCTCCCATTACCAACATGAACAACAGCAACCAGGAGAGACCTCTCTTCACAAGATGGAGCTCAAGGCACCAGTATGCTAGCAGGAGATGTTAAAGTAGCTAGCACTGCAAATGGTACAGCTTTACAAGGTGAACACACACAAACACACACACACACACACACACACACACACACACACACACACACACACACACACACACACACACACACACACACACACACACACACACACACACACACACATGGATGTGTGATGGCACAGTGTTTATTTGTGTTTGTGTTTGTGTGTGTGTATACATTTAAATGTGCACAAGTGTATGCAGGGTTTTCATTCATGGGTAATGAAACAGTCCTGCTGGACCTCCACACAGATGTCCACCCATGCAGGGTCAGGAGCAGGCTATTGGAGGCAAGGTGAACTGTAGGGAACTGTACGCCTTAGAGGATACAGGGTGACCTCAGAGAAGATATTACTGGTGCTACAGCCACCCTCTAACTTGAGAGTGCTAAAAGTAGGTCTGGGGATGGATAAATAGCTCTTGGCTCGTGTGTGTGTGTGTGTGTGTGTGAGAGAGAGAGAGAGAAAGAGAGAGAGGACCAATCTGATACTGATATTTGACATATGTCTATTGCTTGTCAAATTAATTGCTCATGGCCTTATACTATGCTACTGATTACACATCCAAAGGCACAACCACAGTGCATTTCTGTGCCACAAGGGACAAAGAAATCTCACACACCTTCTGCAGTGGGTTCACCAGTGTAATATGCAGTGCTGAGATCAGCTGGGATAAAACAAAGGCCTGTTATTGTAGCACTCAGTCAGCACAGGACTTAGGCAGTATGCATCTCTGAACAGCGGTCCCTACTGAGACATCCCTATAATTCATGTGAGGATTGCCATGCTACATGCTACATGGATTAGAATAATAAGCAACACTCTCATTTGCTGTACATGTCTCTGTAATGACTTGAATCTTGTCTTGGATCTATCAAGTGTAAAACAATTCCATTACTATTCAAACTTCTACCCTTATCCTTTGGGCCACATATACCTCATCTCTCTCTCTCTCTCTCTCTCCAATTCCAATGTTTATGCCATGAGCATATCTCATCACTTTGATCTGTGGAGGTCAGAGAGGATCATGGGTAATGAGTCATCTTCTGGATCAGCATGGCAGCCTGAGCTGAGGCCCATTAATGAGGCTCTTTGTCTTAACTTGCAGCATAGAGGACCTTTGGCAGGGGAACTACAGCATCAGCGCAACACACACTCAGACACACACACACACACACACACACATACACACACATTCACACAAGCACCTATAACTATGCAGACATATCTAACTGAATAAATGACAAATAAACACATACTATCATACACCATATTCACATCTTTCATACACTGCATAGCATACAGTAGCATAAAGTATTCTCTTCACAAACATAGACACACACACAAATACACTGAAAGCATGAACACACAGTCTGGGAGTCTGGACTGAACTCCATTTCCTCTCCATTAGGATAAAGTGCCAGTGGGATTCTGGGAGTCCAGCTGGCCTGGGGCAGGCAGGAGGCTGTGTGTGTGTGTGTGTGTGTGTGTGTGTGTGTGTGTGTGTGTGTGTGTGTCATGGCCAGCTCTGTCCAACCCTGCTGCTGATTAGAGAAACAAAGCCTCTCCCAAAACAAGGCTGCCCACTCTACAGGCTATAAATCATTCCATCCTCACCCCTCCTCAACCATGCCATCAGGGGCCATCGGCCACCTGCCCGCCCACGCGTCAGCCCACCTGCCCTCTCCATCACCTGGCCACACACCCAGCTGCCCAGGGTTCCGAGGGGCCGCAGCATATCCAGCGGAGGTTAAAAGGGACGGGTTAGGTGAGCGGAAAATAAGAGCCACACACTTACAGAGAGGTCGATGTACGAAGACAGCGCGACATTCTGTCCGAATATGACAGATTTACATTTTTATTAATTTAGCAGGCGCTTTTATCCGAGTAAGACAGAGAGATACACACACACACACATTGCACAGGCAGCAGTAGACAGCGCTATAGAGAGAATTAGGGAATGAGTCAGTATGCACACAAAGAAGAATCACACTCAATATTTCTTTTGCACAGTTTGCTAAAACTCTAACTACAGTATACACATGTAGGCTAGTGACAATGGCCCAAATTTTTTTAGATACCCCTACCGGAGGTAGAACTAAACCCAACAATGTTTTTCCTCATCTCTAAGGTCTCCCATATATGAAATGGATTCTTAGCTAAAAATATTTTACTGCTAAGATTGTTAAATTAACAGATATTGTTATACACCCCAAAACCAAAAAAGGACTAAAATATAGCCTGTCCGTATTGGAGTTAAGGCATGTAAATTAGTGCAGATCAATCACACAAGCTCTGAGACCTTTGAAACTTGGCATGTTTATAGTCAGGAAGTGGCTTTACCTACTAGAAAAGACTGGATGTGAATATCTTGATGTATGGAATGAGTAGAGACATGTAAACATACACCTAAAATAAGCGGACATGCAAAAAATTTATATCTATGCAGAATGTTTTCATTTACTTTGTGGCTGCTTTGCCAGGGATCATCATAGAAACACATATGATGGCTTTTTGGAAAGGTGGGGTTATACTGAATCCAACAATACCAAATATGTAAATATAGTATGACGAATTAGGGTGTTCTGTCACTCAATGTATGAGGTGTCCAAAATGAAAGAAAACGGAACACTGGCAAAATACAGTCTCAAGTCCAAATCACATTATCAGTGGTGAGAACAATGTTGACAAATTCATTGTTACTGCAAGGTAAGTTACATAAGGTAAGTGCTGCTCTATATTTACATTTAACCTTATACATTTCCACCCCTATTTTGAGTTTTTCCTCGAAATTGCACACCGCCTACTTAAAATGGCCCTGTTGCCACATACTTTGACTTACAATCAAGTGCCTGACCTCTTTGGAAAGCTAAGGCCTTGTAGAATTTTTTGGTACCAATAGATTGACTGTGTGATGAACTATCAGAGAGTGGCAAAGGGTAGAATGATAGTTTTTTTTATAGGCGGTTATGTACATCTCTAGAAATGACCACATTCTGCCCTCTTGGTCACTTATTTTCTCTTGAAAACACCACTGAGGCCCACTACCAGGTCTTGTGAATCTGTATGTCAAAGTAGATCCTTATAGGATGATGTATGACTGTGTGGGACCCATATTTGTGTGGGCATACACATGCGTTTTGCTAAGTGTCCATTTGGAGACTCCAAAAGGACCTTTGGTTACCCAAAACTAAAATGCTTCCTATACAAGAACCCCTTTATGTAGAACCATGATCTTGGTGTCAAATGAAAGGTTACACTCTCTGTGTCATGTTGCTTGTACCTGGAGTGCTTTGCAGTGGCTGTGCCATGAGTCCAGAGAAGCATTATCTGACCTGAAACTCTTACTTTTGCTCCTACGCCTTTGAGATTTCCATGAAAAAAGGACAAACAAGGTAATGCAGTGAACATTTGTATTATAAAATGAAACAAAGGTAAAAAATAGCAATACCCTGGCAAACGAAACATCAAATGATTCACATTCAATGCAATAGAAATGTATTTGTGTTGGCAACCACGGTCAACAAAATGGAACGTGTTATGAACAACTGAAATAGTCTCGGCCACCGGCTCCTCTTCCTCAGACACAGGATCCTCAGCTCTTGTTTTTTTGCTTGGCGGGGCCCAGTCTTCATCGCTGTCACTGAAACAATTGTACAGATGGAAGTTAGGCTCAGACCCACTAAAGTATATGAAAACCCTTCCCAACAACTTATACAAATGATATAAATGTGTGTACTCAGGTCACACCTCCCCCTGCTCTCTCTTTTACACACACACACACACACACACACACACACAAACACACACTGCATTCTCACCTAACTCCCCTCCCCCCCAGGTACCAGAACACTGTTCACACTGTTCACACTATGAAACAAAGCTAAATGAAAAACTATGCACTAAACATTACAAAAGCAAACTAAACTGTATCTGTAACTGTATATGGATATAAGTAGTCTACTCACAGCTCAAAATCGGGGTCCTTCCCAGCTAAAAAGTTCTGCTCCTCCTCGGAGTCGCATTCCGAGAAAACGCTTTCTTCTCCTTCATCGATGTCCTCCAGATCTTCAATGTCCTCGGGTTCTTCGACATGTTTCGTCTTTTTTTTGTCTCTTTGGCATGTTTTACGAACAAAAACCTTCAAAAACATGTCTCTTGCTTGTTTAGTAACAAACTTCCAAACCACTGCTTCGGAATCTGGTTACGCATGGGCTATGCGCCTTGAGTTTAGCCGACAGGGAAGTAGAATGGGACGATGTGTCACATGTCTAAAGAAAGCTCTCCTCATTGGCTACACGGACATCTAGGTCCCATCTCATTGGCTCACTCAGACGCAGCGCTATGACCATTCAAAGACTGGTTGTCAGATTCATCGCTTACGTGACTCATTGGCTTTGATGGCATCTATCTCGACTCTCATTGGTCCTACAGACATGTAATGGGTATCGATGGAATCAGAAGAGCCTCGTGAACACGCGGAGTACCGTGAATCCAGCGACAATAATGGAAGTAAAACCGAAATATCTGGATTTCCGCGAAAAATAAGTGTTTACTTCGCTTCTTTTCGTATGTATCTGTTTTGTTTGTACTGGCGTGTACAACTACTCAATATATTGGCAATATAACAATGTAGATATTTTACATCTATGGATTCTTACGAAAATTTCAAGACCAAGCATGCTGGGCTAACTTATTGGTACGGCCATACAGACAAGTGACAAAATATGAACGCAGCAACTTTGGGGGGTGGTGGAGGGGGGTATTCTGATATGTTATATATCGGGATAAACTTATATTTTACACACGAAATATATGTTAATTCATGGAAAGCTTTACATATATCGATTCTTGAGTTTCTCAGCTTTAAAATGGTATATAGCATGACTATGGTAGTTCATGATAAGGTGCAAAGAAATGCATGGGGGTTGTTGGGGGGAGGTGGGGGGCACTGTATTTGCCCGAATACGGGTCACCCGTAGTGTACTGTTAATAATGATACATTTCATATGTCCCAGTATTAAACAATTCATATGAAACACAGATCCAATTGAATCAGGTTAACATTGGGATGGAACACCTTTATTAAAATATTTATATTCACTTGAATTTTGTTTTGGTCAAGTCATTACTGAATAATGGAAAATAATATTGTTAGCTTTTGTCTGTCCAGACCAGCAGTGGACAGTAGAGCCTACACTGCTTACTTCACCCCTAAGTAGCTAAACAGTTAGTTGTAGAAACTACTTTCCCTAGCTAAGAAAGTACTTAGCCCTCTGACCAATGTTGCATGTGTAATTCAACTTTATTTGCATTTCAATGAAAATTCTGAAATGTATAACATTTTTCCTTTTCACTAGTCTTTTGAATTATGGAGAATGTCTTACAGGCATTGGATCCAAAGCTTTGTATCATTTGTGGAAAACATTTTGAAAAGGGCAAGAAAAAAGATCCCTATGTCCAAAACCCCACAGTAGAAGGCCTCCAACGCATACTTACCCTTGCTCAGCAGAGAGAGAGATGGTGATGTCCATAAAACTCTGGCTCCATATACAGATGATATTTCCTCCAATATCAAAGTTTCATACCATGTATCATGTAGAGCGAACTACTGCAGTAAGACAAAAATCAGTGAGCAGCAGCAAGTTGCAAATGTTGAGAGTGAGAGCACATCTGCACCAAGAAGGCTGAGTAAGGCTGACACAACATAATTTCAAATATGGAGAGATTGTTTCATTTGTGGGAAGGCCAGCTCTAAACCAGAACCTCTGACAGCAATTTCAACTGGAACAGGCGCAAGTACCAGAGACAAGGTCCTTCGTGCAGCTTCTGAAAGGCTTGATGAAGATAAAAAGGGAGATCCAAGGTCTAACAAGAGCCAAGGAGCAGGACCGGAGCACTCAATGCTTAAAGTGATTTTTATTAGTGCAAACTGACTAACGTTCCGACGCCCATGCGTATTCTTCAGAGTCAAAACCAAAGATGATGAACCAAAGAGGATGAAGATGTACATCTTTGAATTCTTTCATGCCCAGATCTCTTTGCATATGATACCAAATACCATAAAATGCCTTGCACACTACATATCTAAATTAAATATAGCAGAAGCCATAGAAAAGAATACAAAAAGCAGACCAATGTCTATAACAAAGCCTTTATTAAGCTCACTGAAGACATTGATAAAACAGTATTGTCCAAAGGTATGAAAGTGAGGACTCTCAACTCATTCACTGATAGCTATGAGAACATACTAAAGACCATTGCTGAGCAAGAAGGTGTGTCAACACAAGAAATATAGATCAAGGACAGTGGTGTCTACATCCCAACTGTTCTCACTTGAGACGCTGAACATGGAATTGTTAATGCAGCCATCAACAACTTTTACCAAAATGAAGACACCCTGGATGGGAAGCATACAACTCATATTATGGCGTCGTTGTGTTCCGAAGAGGCCAAGTCTCCACAGCAGATAAATGCCTATAGCACAGGTTCCACAGAGGTCCCTCACCACCTTAAACATGTTTGATATGAATGGAGATAAACTTTACAGGTACATTTTGTCCATTCTTTTGTCCATTCTTCACATCCAGGGTGTCTTCATTTTGGTCAAAGTTGCTGATGGCTGCATCAAAAACTCCATGTTCAGCAACTCCAGTGAGGCCAGTTGGGATGTAGACACCACTCTCTGTCCTTGATATCTGGTCTGCTGCAACAGATATGACAAGTGCCTGACTTCTGTATAGGAAACACAGTGCCCCATTGCACTGAGCTCATTGATGACTGGCTTACTACCAAACTCATGATGTATCAAAATGGAAGGTCCCAGTGCGATTGGCGTATGGATGTGACAGCTCTGTTCAATGAGATGATGACAAATTGCGATAACACACAGATTCTCCTTTGAAGCTGGGTCATCATCACATGTTTGGTAATCTCTGTGGGCATGTTAATCAACACACCAGTTCACAAGTCATACAGGATGTTGGGTACATATTTGCTGCATTGGAAACATAATAGACAGTCACTGCTGACATATTACTCACTGTCATACTCTACCTGATCCATGCTTTCCCTCAATACTGTATGTCTGCCGCCCTGTGTAATATTTGGATTTTATGTCTGTGAGTTTAGCAGCTTCCCTCAGTGCACAATATGGTCATACTATCTGAGCAGATCAGATCTGACTGTCTTGGACGTGGAACAAATGCAAGCCTGTCTTTGTGCTGTATCACCTTTTCCTTTAGTTTCCAGGATCTATATTTCTTGTGTTGAACTATGGACACACCTTCTTGCTCACCAATGGTCTTTAGTATGTTGGCATAGCTATCAGTCGAAGAATTGAGTCCTCACTTTCATATCTTTGGACAATACTGTTTTATCAATGTCTTCAGTGAGCTTAATAAAGGCCTTGTTATAGACATTGGTCTGCTTTTTTGATTCTTTTCTATGGCTGCTGTTATATTTCGTTTAGATATGTAGTGTGCAAGGACATTTTATGGTATTTGGCATCATATGCAAAGAGATCTGGGCATGAAAGAATTTGAAGATGTACATCTTCATCAAGCCTTTCAGAAGCTGCCCGAAGGACCTCGTCTCTTGTACTGGGGACAGCCGTGGCCTACTGGTTAGGGGTTCGGGCATGTAACCGAAGAGTTACCGGTTCGATCCCCGACCCAGAAGGAAAAAAAGGAAAAAAGGTGGGGGAAGTGGTTGAGCACTGCTCTTCCATGCCCACATCCATGGTGCCCTTGAGCAAGGCACCTAACCCCTCACTGCTCCCCGAGCGCCGCTGTAATAAAGCATCTCACTGCTCTGGGTTAGTGTGTGCTTCACCTCATTGTGTTCACTGTGTGCTCTGTGTGTTCACTAATTCACGGATGGGATAAATGCAGAGACCAAATTCCTTGTATACGCAAGTACTTGGCCTATACCTGTACCAGTCGAAATGGCTGTCAGAGGTTCTGATCTAGAGCTGGCATTCCCACAAATGAAACAATCTCTCCGTATTTGAAATTATGTTGTATCAACCCTACTCAGCCTTCTTGGTGCAGATGTGCTCTCACTCTCAACATTTGCAACTTGCTGCTGCTCACTGATATTTGTCTTACTACTACTATGACAGTAGTTCGCTCTACATGATATGAAACTTTGATTTTGGAGGAAATATCATCTGTATATGGAGCCAGAGTTTTATGGACTTCACCATCTCTCTCTCTGCTGAGCAAGGGTAAGTATGCGTTGGAGGCCTTCTACTGTTGGGTTTTGGACATAGGGATCTTTTTTCTTGCCCTTTTCAAAATGTTTTCCACAAATGATACAAAGCTTTGGATCCAATGCCTGTAAGACATTCTCCATAATTCAAAAGACTAGTGAAAAGGAAAAATGTTATACATTTCAGAATTTTCATTGAAATGAAAATAAAGTTGAATTACACATGCAACATTGGTCAGAGGGCTAAGTACTTTCTTAGCTAGGGAAAGTAGTTTCTACAACTAACTGTTTAGCTACTTAGGGGTGAAGTAAGCAGTGTAGGCTCTACTGTCCACTGCTGGTCTGGACAGACAAAAGCTAACAATATTATTTTCCATTATTCAGTAATGACTTGACCAAAACAAAATTCAAGTGAATATAAATATTTTAATAAAGGTGTTCCATCCCAATGTTAACCTGATTCAATTGGATCTGTGTTTCATATGAATTGTTTAATACTGGGACATATGAAATGTATCATTATTAAATGTAAATATAGAGCAGCACTTACCTTATGTAACTTACCTTGCAGTAACAATGAATTTGTCAACATTGTTCTCACCACTGATAATGTGATTTGGACTTGAGACTGTATTTTGCCAGTGTTCCGTTTTCTTTCATTTTGGACACCTCATACATTGAGTGACAGAACACCCTAATTCGTCATACTATATTTACATATTTGGTATTGTTGGATTCAGTATAACCCCACCTTTCCAACAAGCCATCATATGTGTTTCTATGATGATCCCTGGCAAAGCAGCCACAAAGTAAATGAAAACATTCTGAATAGATATTAATTTTTTGCATGTCCGCTTATTTTAGGTGTATGTTTACATGTCTCTACTCATTCCATACATCAAGATATTCACATCCAGTCTTTTCTAGTAGGTAAAGCAACTTCCTGACTATAAACATGCCAAGTTTCAAAGGTCTCAGAGCTTGTGTGATTGATCTGCACTAATTTACATGCCTTAACTCCAATACGGACAGGCTATATTTTAGTCCTTTTTTGGTTTTGGGGTGTATAACAATATCTGTTAATTTAACAATCTTAGCAGTAAAATATTTTTAGCTAAGAATCCATTTCATATATGGGAGACCTTAGAGATGAGGAAAAACATTGTTGGGTTTAGTTCTACCTCCGGTAGGGGTATCTCAAAAACTAAAGCCCTTTCTGACCATTTGTCACTAGCCTAATGGTGTACAGTAGGTCCCACAGTGACATGTAGCATAAACACTTAACAACAAACAAATAACAATGACATAAGATCAGGCAGTGTTTGTAGATGTATACAATAGGACAGGCTCAAAATATGGATAAAAATGCATTAACAGTGGAGTTAAAATGAACTCCCCAAATTTCCCCAAATCCACTAATTAGGAATCTGCCATGGATAAAACAGAAGAAACGGTATGATTGCTTCAGTACATTACAACGGTGGCGATATTTGGATTGTGAATATTGACGATGATTTCATGTGACTTAGCTGTAATTATGTGAAAAGAGGCCTAATGAGAATTACACAGGCTCTCGGTGGATTGCCGTCAAATCCTTCTTATCCAGCTTACACTTGTGCAGTAAAAACAGTCTTTACTGCATAACTTTCTGGGGTACTCACTTCCTTCAATTAGCATACATTAATGAGCCATGTTTTGCATTTGTCTGAGAGTCTATATGAACACTGTGTGTGTGTGTGTGTGTGTGTGTGTGTGTGTGTGTGTGTGTGTGTGTGTGTGTGTTGACACATATTTGCATATGCGTATAAGACATTCTGCGTCATCCATACAGTACTTAGTGTGCATGGGATGCACACAATCTCAGATTTAGCTCTAATCCTGCAGATTAAATTCCCTCATTGTCTCTCTTATCTCCTGGTCAAGGATAAGGGGAGGAAAGTAATCCAAACACTGAAAGAAGGATTTGAGTCATGTCTCAAAGACACACGCACACACACGCACACACACACACACAGACACACACACGCACGCACACACACCCGCGCACATCTTTATGTTCTTATTCTCAATGTGTGTGTGGGAACATGTGGGTGTCTGTCTGTGCCCCTTTGTGTGTGTATGTGTGTCTGTCTGTGTGTGTGTGTGTGTGTGTGTGTGTGTGTGTGCGTGCGTGTGTGTGCGTGTGTCTTTGAGACATGACTCAAATCCTTCTTTCAGTGTTTGTGTACGTGTGTATATGTGTATACGTGTGTTAAGTGGCATGCCCGCGTGCTTGTGTGTGTCTGCATGTGAAGTTGTGTTTATACCAGCTTTCCTCCCTGCAGGCCAAACCCTTTTCTAACCCACAGTCGTATCCCAGTAGTATCACAAGGCCCCTTGTCTCTCCTGACAGAACAGTCTGGGCTTACAGGACTACATGAAAGGTCCATGGCAGCCGAGAGTTTGGATAGAATAGGCCCAGTTCAGGGACAGAGCTCAGAGCTCTGTTCACCTTCACACCCATGTGCAAACCATGTCATCACACCATCCTACACACCAGGAGCTGCTCTCACAAATATCTTTGAGCCTGCTATGTAGCGTTAAGTCTTCATTTTGCCCATGTACTTGATCAGTCTAACGCACGTCACAGATATAAAGAGTGACAAAACAAATAGACACCTTACCCCCAGGTGTCAGACCTAAGAGGTACGTTACTATGGAAACAATCAGTAACACCTGCTGAACAGTTAGCACCTAACAACAAAAGAAGATGAAATCATGGCTTCCAATTTGTGCTTTTGTTATGGGGGGTTACAGAGCAGTAAACAACTAGACACATGCAGCAATGAAGACATTATAAGTCAGCTGTTTGCACAAGGAAACTATCCACAGCCAGACTGAAGATTAACACTGTTTACTGATGCATTATTTCTCCCATGGAAATGTCCAAATTAAAGTGTTCTTGTAAGTTCTGCTGAATTCTTCCAAAATACAAACACGTTATGCTGGAGTAAACAGAGCTGAGAGGTTGAAAGTGGCTACTTGTTTGGCTTTGAAAAATATCTTTATTTACCCAGAATTCATTGTACCATAGTCCTGCGAATCTGACTTGTGCAACAGATGAATTTTGATTTTTATCTCAGGTCTGACTAATTGTTCTATGGAAGACATAGTGAAAATCTATCTTTGTGTAACCGGCTCTAATTCACATACCACACCAGCCACACACCTTGAGGTCACACAGCCCTGACTCTGGCCCAGAGAAAGCCACAGACGGGGGCCAAGCAGCAGACACAGGAGGGGGAGGGGGTTACAGGGACCGTCACACAGGCCCGTGGAGGCCGGTTTAAAGAGCTTGTGTCTCCTTCAGCATCCCCCTAATAGGCCACGCTTCGGAAAGCGATTAGGAGGCATGATAGTATCGGGCAGTAGCAACTGATGAGGGAGTTTTATTTCCGGCCTTTTATTTTTTGTATGCCTTTGATATGATTATTGTGCATCTTTCTCCTCCGGGCAAATGCTTACCCTCGTTATCGGCGTCCCTGCTCACAGCTTGTGTGTGCATTTATGTGTGCATGTGTGTGTGTGTGTGTGTCTGCTCCTCAAAAGTCCCTGAAAATGCCCTCAGGCATGTCACGTCTGTTGTCAGCGCCAAGGAGAGGTGGCACACAGTGTGGGTGGTAAACACAGTGCCTTCTCTGTGTGTGTGTGTGTGTGTGTGTGTGTGTGTGTGTGTGTGTGTGTGTGTGTGTGTGTGTGTGTGTATTAAATCCCCACTGCCCATACAATGCCAACTGGCCAGCATGGCACAGACTGTTGGCAGACCCCAACCGCAAGCGGGCACAACGTGGCAGGGGGAGTGGGCAGAGAGCACCCAGGGGTAGCCAGGGTGGCACCAGCCAAGAACTGAATGGCCAAAGTGTACAGACAAGCTTTTACTGACAATTACACTGTTGCAGTACGTGGCGTGGTGTACCATGATGGACCACTGAGCAAATGTGCCACAAGTGACCTGTGATTTGAATGAGGCTGACGGGTAGCAATTAGCAGACCACGGGTGAGAATGTGGCTCATTGTTTTGACTCATGAAATAACACTAACTCTTTCTCCATTTCCCTTCTCTCTCTTTCTCTCAGCTTTCTTCCTTCCCCTCTTTCTCCATGATTCTCTCGGCCTCCCTCTCTCATTCTGCATGAAACAGAAATGCTACATGCAGCACATAAGTAACACTAACGAGAGGAGAGAGCTTGATTTGTAGCTACAGAAAGAAAGAAAGAAAGAAAGAAAGAAAGAAAGAGAGAGAGAGAGAGAGAGAGAGAGAGAGAGAGAGAGAGAGAGAAAGGGGAGATAGGGACATGAAAAGTGTGACTCTAGGTGGTGGGAGCTGGGGTTGTGAGGATGGGTGGAGGAGTCATTTGTCAGCGAGAAATTGCCAATTTGAGCGTGCTGCCCTAGGAAAAAGAGCAGCGTTGACGCTTATTAGGGACAATTTTAAAGACAGATATCTCCTCAGCAACTTCACACAGCCGTGGACAAAGAGCGCCTTGTGCTTCAGAAGTGCCTTCCATCACGGCACATGTGTGCTGATTTAGGAGATTAGAGCGTGTGCGGAGAGTTAGGCTGAAGGTTAGATGGGGTTGGATAGGCCCCAGGAGCTCTGAAGCTAATGGCTTGTTCCTCTTCAAAAAAGCATAAGGCCAAGTTCTGGGACTCTTTGACTTCCAAAAGAAAAGAGTCAGTGAATGCTTAATACGATTTGAGTCATGAGTCCTGTATTTAAATGTATCAAATCTGCTAAACACAGATAGAGAGAGGGAAAGAAAGAGAGAGAGAGAGAGAGAGATAGAGATAGGGAGATAGAGAGATCCAACCTCAGTGTTAGTGAGGAAAAGTGTGACTTGCAGTCAGGGAGGCAGGCCAAGGGACAGAAAGTTGGATGAGAGAGCTGGGAAAAGTACATTTCAGATTTTCACATTTCAGAACGGCAAACATCACATCACACACAGCTCCTCTGTGCACCATTCCTGAGGTAAGCACTTCAAACGACAGGCATACACACACACACACACACAAACACACACACACAAACTTTTTAATGGTGATCTTTGACGCCTGTTTCCAACTCCAAGGCAAATAATTAAAGGGAAAGCATCTTAAAGAGCGGGGATTGATTGGTAATGACTTTCCCAGAAGGCAGGGCCCCAACCACGACCTGTCGGCTTGGCGTTCGGCAGGTGGCTCCTGCATGACACTCTGCCTCCGCCTGGCACATCAAACACTTTGAGCCCCACTTTGAACTTGTGGAGGTGTCAGAGCCGTCACATCCAGCCATCCACCCACCCACACGTACACCTTAACACCCCCCAACACACACACACACAGACACACACACACACACACACACACACATCTGGGAAGAAAGAGAAAAAAATACATAAGGAAATAAGTATATAAGTCAAAAGGAAATAAGTATACAAGTCAGCAACTGGCAAATAAAAATAAACTTAGGGCACGACCTTGTGAGCAGACAAAGACATGGATCAGGCTGTCAGGCTTCACATTTCATTTCTGTACAGCTCTCTCTGGGTGACAATTTCTCCCAAGCCTGTTTTTATGGAGGAAGGGTTCACTGGTTCACTATGAGGCTGGCTTCTCATTTGCACAGATGCTGATCGCACAAGTTGGCTCTCTGGTTGAGGTTGTCTAGATCAGGGGTTTTCAACTGGTTCTGTGCCGGGACCACCATCCCGACTGACAAGTAATCCACGGACCACTATTGTGTGTGTGTGTGTGTGTGGGGGGGGGGGGGGCGGTTCCAGCCTTGCCCTTAAAGGAATTATCGTCGCCGTTTAAAAAAAAAAAAAAACATAGTCCAGTATTTCTTTCGAAATTGAAATGAAGTTGTATGGACTGGACTATGTTTTTTTTTTTTCAAAACGGCGACGAAATTGTGAATTTCCAGAGCGTGTTACTCCACACTCGGCAATCGACTCCTACGGACTTTCCCCTAAAGACGCCAAGCTGCAGCAGCAACATTTCCGGAAAAGTACTGGCTTGATGAAATTCATTCTGGACCACATAAAGACCTCGGGATACTTCCTCACTACCACGTAAGTGTAATGTTGTTTGGAACTGTAGAAGAGGTATAAAAATAGCATTTTGTAGGGGCGAAATGACTTGCCCTGGTCACTTCCAGGCTAACGAGTTTTGACTAAAAACGGTAAAATCGAACTTTCTCAAAACACATCCGAATGACATGATTTTGATGTCAACTCAACGTATGTACTCCCAATCATCCGTAAATTGATTTAAAGTGCATTTTACTCCGGATAATTCCTTTAAATTTAGATATGCCAGTGTGGAAAAACCGCTCTCACAGAGGTATAGTTGGAAAGGGTAAAACACACCTCACAGCACTCTTTCTCATTAGCGGCTGTCTGTGACATCACGCAAAATCTGTATAGGCTACTCAAGAAACTGTAATGTGTGTCTCCATATGACGCGAGTTTATGGGGCAGCCATGGCCTACTGGTTAGCGCTTCGGACTTGTAACCGGAGGATTGCCAGTTCGAACCCCGACCAGTAGGCACGGCTGAAGTGCCCTTGAGCAAGGCACCTAACCCCTCACTGCTCCGCGAGCGCCGCTGTTGTTGCAGGCAGCTCACTGCGCCGGGATTAGTGCGTGCTTCACCTCACTGTGTGTTCACTGTGTGCTGAGTGTGTTTCACTTATTCACGGATTGGGATAAATGCAGAGACCAAATGGGCAAAACCCTCCTGCAGTGGCCAACACTCCACCGCTTGCATGCAAACCATAAAACAATAGTGCTGCTTCATTAACGAGAGCTAAAGTGGCCAACACTGCATCCCTGTCTCACCTCCACTATAAACACAAGGGCCTGATGAATTATGATTTTACAAGCAACAGCTCAAGATGCCACGCTCGCACAGATAAGGAAAACATCCCTCGCGCCAAAGCAACGCTTTAATTTATTAACAGACTCTGATACTAATAACTCATGTCACACCAGCAGCAGTGCTGAGCTGAAATATGTCCCCCTATAAGAAGCGTTATGGATTTTATTTCCCTTGTTTCGCATTGATCCTTCCCCCTCTCTGCCGCATGATGGCCTGGCGAGGGGACATCACTCATCTTAATTCAGCCAGCTAAGCTATTCTTCTGCAAAGGTGATAAAATCAAACAACCAAATATCCAGTTGACTCGTGCAGACAATAACATCTCAAAACCTCATGCTCAAATGCTCTCTCTCTCTCTCTCTCTCTCTCTCTCTCTCTCTCTCTCTGTATCAGATGCACGCACGCACACACAGTAGGTTAGACAGTGTCTACATGTTCACATACATGGCTGCAGTTCAATCAGCAGACTAGTGGTTAATTATGGGATTGTTGAATCTGGCTTGGGCTGACTGAGAGGAACTCTTAGAGGCATGAGCACTTAGTTGACAACTTCCTTAAGCATGGCCTAATTGAGAGTCTGCTCTTAACCCACTCAGAGACTCAGGGGTAAAATTAAGCATCACAGCACCTCAGTCACTCTATCAGACCTATCAGGAGACCAGCCACAGCGGCACACATTTATCCTAAAGACACGATGAGCACTGCAGTAGGACTGTGAGCGAGTTCAGCTGTGAGTGAGTTCAGCTGCAGCTCTCCGGGAGAAATCTGTCTCGGTGTCTGCCTCTGAATCGATTAGATTACAATTTTCATATCTTCAAGCCTAGAGAAGACTCTCTGTTCTCCCTTTGACTTATATTGTACCCCTCTTTGATACATTTCCTGTCTGAAGTGCTCTCTCGCCCTCTCTATCTCTCTCTCTCTCTCTCTATCTCTCTCTCTCTCTCTGTCGGGGTCTCCTCGGGAGTTTCGGGTTTAAATACCTGGGTGTTTTCTTAGGTGATGATGTTTTTATTCAAAAGAATTTGAAGGGGTAATTGAAAAAGTTAAAGGTCGTCTGGAGAAATGTAAATTTCTTTTCAGTTTTACTTCATACAGGGGGCGTGTTCTTATTATTAACAACCTGGTTGCATCCTCTCTTTGGCATCGGCTGGCATGTGTGGACCCTCCTTCAAACCTGCTACCGAAGATTCAGTCAGTCCTGGTTGATTTTTTCTGGGACAATCTACACTGGGTACCTCAGAGTGTTTTATATCTGCCTAAGGAGGATGGTGGACATGGACTTATTCATCTACAGAGTCGAACTGCTGCCTTCCGTCTGCAGTTTGTGCAGTGTCTTCTCACAGGATCAGTCAACATACCGGTGTTTCCCACAGAATTGAATTCTATTTGTGGTGGTAGGTTTGCAGAATTAACTTAAATGCAACAGTTTTTAACAAATTTAGCGCAGCATGATTATGATGCTAATCAGCTTTAAGCACAATTTAGTACAACCTGGAAAATCATTGTGTGGTGGTCAATGTTGATATCGTGGTGGGCCGCCACAAATAGGTCAATGTATGGGAAACACTGACATGCGCTGGAAAGCTGCAGCCTGTTGTATTTTACAGCATTTTGAAGGGTTGGGCTTAGATAGGCCTTTGTTCTGGTTTAATCCAAATATAATGAATCTTAATTTGCTTCCTGCATTTTATAAGAATCTGTTTAAAGTCTGGTCTCTATTTATAACACAACGCCCACGACAGACAAGTTCATTATTCTGGTTGTTGAAGGAGCCTCTGATTCATGGTTCGGTTCTTGATGTGAGCCAGGATTTATCCCTGGTACCTACTTCTAAGCTTATCCCAACCCCTTGGGGATCTAGTAGAGTTTGCTGGTCCTGATTTCAGTAGTCCTGACTGCCATGACCCCTTTCCCAGACTTACTCTACTTCCAGATTTAACAGGTTGCACTGGTTGCTACTTACTCCCAGATAGTTTAGTTTTCCTGGGTCCTACAGCTGCAACTAGTAAATCATTGTATAAACTGTGTTCTCTCCCTAAATAAAAGGTCTCTGGACAAGAGGGTGGATACACCCTGGCGTTAAGTTTTGCAGGTTGAAAATGATGTCAAACCACAATGGCGAGCGTTGTACAAGTCACCATTAACTAAAAAAGCTGGCGATCTACAATGGCGTATTCTGCATGGTGCAATAGAAGGGTGCCCTTTTTGTTCTGTAAGGGAGACTGTATTCCATGCCTTTATGTACTGCCAGAGGCTCAGACCTCTTTTTGCTATATTGATGACACTTTTCTTTAAGTTTGATGAAAGTTTCTCTTCGGAGATTTTCATTTTTGGTTTTAAATATGTACAAAAGCATCGCTTCAAGTGTCAGCTCCTAAACTTTCTGCTTGGGCAAGCAAAGATGGCGATATATGTTAGTCGTAAAAGGAAAGTTGAGCAGGATGTAGATGTTGACATCCTAATGGTGTTTTCTTTTAATGTAAGGTGTCGTATGTTGATTGATATTGATTTTATAAATCTATGAAGATTCTTGATGTTTTTGAGGAATAATGGTGCTACAGCAACGTGATGTGTGTTGTTGAGAATGACAAGCTACAGATTATTTGCACATTACTTTAATTAACTTTCCTAACTTTTACTTTTTGAGTACATTGTCAAGTTGATCTTGATGTATTTTTAAGATTGTAATAAAGAGTTTTTGTCTCTGTCCAAACCACTGAAAAGCCAGTCATAACAGGATTCAAACCCAAATGCAACCCTCCTTAACTGGCATGATGAATATGGACAGCATGCTATCCTCATTTAACCATAAACACGTCTATTCTAGACTTTTTTTATTCATAAAACAAGACCATTATGGCCACTTCCGAACATCTACTGTGAATATAAATGTTTTTTTAGCACTCTCAAAACCCCCACTGAGGTGAGTTCAGGGTCTGTTTATGGGAAAGTGCTCTGTCTGCCTTCAGAGATATGGCGGCGCCTTCATTGCGCAGTTCAGGGGGCACTCCATCCGACGGGAGAAGGCTCCCAGACAAACACAAACAGACAGTGATGCATGGAGCTGCTTTTAATGTGCAGACTGCCTGTTCATTATGCGGGCCTGGGCAGGGAGAGAGAGAGAGAGAGAGAGAGAGAGAGAGAGAGAGAGAGAGAGAGAGAGAGAGAGAGATAGAGAAAGAGAGAGAGAGGAGGAGGAAGAGAGTAGTGGAGGGCAGGAGTGGGGAGCACAGGAGAAGCAATCCTCCCACCGCCTGCGCAAGGAGCCAGAGGAGAGCACTGCAAGTCTCGCCGCCCAGATGGGTTCATTAATATGGGAGGACGTGGATGGGTGATGGTGGTGGTGGGCCGGGGGCCAGGGGGGTAAAGCACTTCACTTTCCAGCGTTATGTCCATCAAGAGACAACCGTTTGAAGCATGTTGCTGTTTTTCCTGGTAAGATATAGTAGCAGGGAGATAAAAGCCAACCTGGGAGGGATAGAGACAGCTATAAATGGCACAACCAAGAACCTGACTTGAACCACTGATGGGCTCTTTGTGTCAATATCAGGTTGTTGTCAAAAGGGCAATTTTGTTGTTGCCCCTGACAGCAAGGTATTTAATGAACACACACACACACACTTAAACACACACACACACACACACACACACACACACACACACACACACACACACCTTCGCAATGCATTTTAGCTGGTTACAAGCTCTTGGCATGTGTGTGTGTGTGTCTGTGTGTGTGTGTGTGTGTGTGTGTGTGTGTGTGTGTGTGTGTGTGTGTGTGTGTGTGTGGCTCAAAACGGAGAAAAACAGCTTGAAAAGGGACAGCCAGCACACTCATACAAACATATGGAGAGGGACAAGCTTGGATCATCCTTCACACACCCCAAGTCCAGCACAGAGAGCCACTGAAGCATGAGGCCCACTTTCATGCCAGATCTAGAGGACAGACACTAGCTCAATGCTAAGGATAGCTCTATGCTAATGCTAGCGCAGGCTTCAGTGCTGACCTTAGGCCTGTCTTAAGGTCAACAGCACACTGACGTCTGACTGAGAGGTCAAGTCCTGACCTCTATGATGAGAGCTTGGCGCTAAGGCTACGTCCTCCACTGTAAGCTGCTGACAACTCATATCCTCAACTGAGAATGGACAAGTCCAACCCCATGCAATGGAAGATCAAATTTCGAACCATACCGTCAATAACACCATCATTAATTTTATATGAGCAGAATCTGCATGCTCAGCATGGATCAAACTCTGCCATATACTGCCATAGGCTCTGTCCTGTGAATATGCCGCATTTCCACCGATACGCTTGGAAGGTCTTGTTTGAGGATACCTAGGGAACGCACGCCCACTCGCTCAGGGACTTGAGTGACGTTGTCCCAGTGAGTCCTTGAGTCCTCATGTAAAGGGACATGTAGAGAGATGTTATATCTCTGTTCTATGCTCCAAGCCTCCCTGCGGCTTAGCTACACAGTGTGTGTGTATGTGTGTGTGTGTGTGTGTGTGAGAGAAAGAGAGAGACAGAGAGGGAGAGAGAGAGGGAGATAGAGAGAGAAAAATCATTTATCTCAAACACAGAACAGTGGAAGCCCTCTGTGATCATCCACCCCCCGATGAGATCTGCACACATAAACATAAAAGTCTAATGGTCTTGGCTTGTGTAGCACCATAACACCCCGCTTCACCAAACCACTGACCACTGCATCCAGCCAACAGTCGCTGACTTCATGGTGCACATCATCAGGTATTTCCATAAAACACTCCTAGGGTAGCCATGTATATCTAAGTCATTAGAAAAGCAGGTGTGGATTGATGGGCATCTTTTTTATGGGGCATGGGATGCACACCCTTCCATTTACAAGACCCAGCGTATACAAGGCCCTGTGTGTACATAGCTCAGCTAGATGGAATTTCAATGCAGGCAGGGCAGCCGCAATGTATAAATTATGCTATAGTGCTGTGATACTATAAATGCATAGTGGCTGCCCTGCAAAGGCACAAGCAAAATTCATAAGCACACACACACACACACACACACACACACACACACACACACACACACACGCACACCCGCACACACACACACACACACACACACACACACACACAGAGTATGTTTATGCTTCACAATGCTTGGTATGCAAGGACTCCTGAGTGTCTGGGCACAGAGAGAAAGGCCTCTTAAGCTCATTCTCCAGGAGGAATGAACTTTGGAGAGAAGCTCAAACACATACACACACAGACTGAAAAGGATCTGGTCACAATCTCACAGAAAAAGAGAAAGAGAGAGAGAGAGAGAGAGAGAGAGAGAGAGAGAAAAGAAAGGAAGAAAGAAAGAAAGAAAAAAGAAAGAAAGGGTGAAAGGTCACACACACACACACAAACACTGACACACACACACACACTCCCTACCCCAAGTTCTCTGGCATACCCTTCACCATTGCGCTGCCAGACCATCGGTCACTGATGTCTGTTCCAGCTAGGCTAGAGACTGGGCCATCTGGTCACTTCCAGCCCAGATTATGGCTACCGGCTCCCAGTCCGGTGGACCTCTCTGACCGTCCAGCACTGCCCAGCCCGGCGAGTCCACTGATATCAGAACAAGCTGCTGCGGGCTAGGGAGGATCCATGCACAGATGAATGAACTGCCTGATAAGCAGCACTCTGGCTTTCTTTATTACTTTCTTCTCCAAATCTCTCTATCCCTCTCTCGCTCCTCTCAATTTCTTCACATTTCTCACAGTTTTTCATTCAATCTCTCCCTTTCTCTCTCTCTCTATCCTTCTCTCTGATTTGCTTAGTTTGCAAAGAAGCTTTCTTAGCCCCCCAAACACACACACACACACACACCACACACATACACAAACACACACGCATCTCTACCTTCCTCTCTCTCCTTTGATGTATCGCAGGGTTCTTTTTAATATCCCCCCCCCCCCCCCCGTGTCCCCTGCAGAGTACTGATAAGTCTGGAAAGATTTCTACCCACCACCCACCTACCTCATTGCCAGCCAGTCTCCAGGGCAATGGCCTTTATTACAGACAAGGAGACAGGACAGTGAGAGCTAGAAAGAGAGAGGGGGGTATAGAAGGAGAGAGTGAGACTGGTATAAAAAAGTGGATATTGGAACAATACTAGTGAGCAAAACAGTGCTCACTAGTATTTTGTCTGGACAAAGTTGGAGAAGACATCTTCGTTGCTTCGTTGGCTCTCCAGACAATGCAGTTCATCATTTCTTCTACTGGTGTATGAGTGTACGTGTGTGTGTGTGTGTCTGTGTGCGTGCGTGCTTGCGTGTGTGTTTGAGAGACAAAGAGCTTATTTATCTGGTGAAGAGGGCTGTGTATGCTGCGTACTGGTCTCTGTTTATCACCAGAGGCACACAAAAGCGTGACGGTTGATAAACAAAAGAGCCCGTCGACCCCATCCTGCTCATGGCTCAGCTATCTCATTTCACCACTTCCCCCTTAGTTGCACAGAGCTGGGTATCACAGACAAACACACACACACACACACACACACACACACACACACACACACACACACACACACACACACACACACACACACACAACCGTAAATACACACACATACACACACACACACACACACACACACACACACATACATACACACACACACACACACACACACACACACACACACACACACACACAACCGTAAATACACACACACACACACACACACATACAACCGTAAATACACACACACACACACATACAACCGTAAATACACACACACACACAAACACACACACACACACGCACACACACACACACAAACAATTCAAAGTAGGGGTACTGCTTCAGCCACTGAGGTGCCACAGGGGCAGGCCTCTGGTTATGACTCTCTCTAATAACACAATACCCTTTTCACTGTTGCTATGGAGATGTGCCATCTGATTCCACCCCATCGCCACGGCAGCACCAGTTACCAGGTCCCGCATTCCCATTCTCATTCCCACCATTTCCATACAGCACCATTAAAACCAATAGCCCCCAGGAATGGCAGGAGAGTGACAAACAGACAGACAAGCAGACAGACAGACAGACAGGCAGACAGATATACAAATCTCTGAGGAGATGTGCTCTTGACCATTATAAAAAAGTCTCATCTCTACTCTTGCAATTCTCTCAGTGTCCCAGACCAGGCTGTGAAATGGAAGAACAAGGTGTGAACAACACTGAGGTTAAGGCTCTGATTCACTGGGAATTCTCATACTAAAAGAAAAAGCCAGATTCACCTGTACAGGAACAGCTACGCGGGCATTTGCTATATGAGAAAGTGGAAATCATGCTGGTCTTTGTGGTGTCCTTTTTTGAGAATTCCTTAGGAACGCATCAACATTCACAGCAACTCTCTATAAACTCAACTCGGAAACTCACTTTTCATTGATCAGATGGGGGGGGGGGGGAGTAAATATAATCAAATCCAAACAAAAACAAACAGCCCAGGGTGCTATTAGGATGCATGGAGTGGCTACTCTGCTTAAAGGTTGGTGCTGATCTGATCAGAACCTGTTAGCTAGTCTGTCTGGTTTATAACCCCCCCACCAGCTCCACACACACTATCACACACACACACACACTCTTAAACACATGTATGCACACAGACACACAACAGACACTCACACACACACACACACACACTTACTCACACAGACACACAAACATCCACAGAAACACATACACATACTCACACACACATTCATACATAAACACACGTGTATGCACACAGACACACAACAGACACACACACACACATTCACACTCATAAACACACGTGTATGCACACAGACACACAACAGACACACAGACACACACACACACACTTACTCACACAGACACACAAACATCCACAGAAACACATACACACACATTCATAAACACATGTGTATATGCACACAGACACACACAAACAAACACACACACACACACAGACACACACACACACACACACACACACAAGACAGACATGCAAAAACATACAGACACACAAACATACACAGAAGCTGTCTCTCTCACACACACAAACTCACAGCAGGAGCAGCAGTTGTGCAGGAGGCCAGGCGGAGGAGGTCTCCTGAGCTTGGCTGCTTTTAATGTAAATCTTACATGAACCCTGGGCCACCTGCCTATTAATCACGGTCTACATGGCAGAGGACACAGGATGACACGTGGGTGTGTGAAGATGAGGCTTGGGAGAGCAGCCTCAAATGTGTGTTTGAGGTTGTGTGTGTTTGAGGTTGTGTGTGTGTGTGTGTGTGTGTGTGTGTGTGTGTGTGTGTGTGTGTGTGTGTGTGTGTGTGCGCGTGCGTGCGTGCGTGCGTGCGTGCGTGCGTGCGTGCGTGTGTCTGTGTGTATGGTGTGTGTGTGTGTGCGTGTATGGTGTGTGCGTGAGTGTGTGTGTGTGTGTGTGTGTGTAATGGGAGGAAGGGCGACAGGGTTGTGGGGGTTGAGTTCGTAGACTTGTTTTTAGTGTCATGCCAGACAGCTCATGTCAGTGCACATCATTTCACTCAGGCAACGCAATGGGCACCTCTGTGTAAGAGGCCCCGAAAGGGCCTGATGGAGACCATTTTATTTCCTCCAACACAGATGGCCTTGAAAGTCAGAGTAAAAACCACTCCTTTATAGCACTGATATTTCAGCTGATTCTTCCACAAAACATTGGTGAAAGTTACACTATAAAACCCTATAAAACCTCTAAAGGCTCTCTTCTCAGGACCTCAAGCAGAACGCGGGACTGGACGGTGGAAGCGCCCTAAGTAATGCCTGTGCAGAAGTAGTGCTGTAAGCACAGCAGGATGGGGATCGATAAGGAGAGTATAACAAACTGCCTCTCGGCAAGGGGTGGGACGCCCGTCACTGTGCCATAAATCTGCACCTGATAAAAAGATGGCCTTCCAAATGACCACAGATGATTTAGCCAGATTTTAATGTGCCGCCAATAAAGATGTCAGGAAAGTTATACCGCCGGACGGTTGGGACTTCTGGTTTGTGAGGGTAGAGCGAGTGTGGATGGCAACACTGGGTCTAATATACAGGCCCATGGGAAATATGATGTGCCATTCTGATGGACAGGACATGCATATGGACTCACTAGACAGACAGACTGAGGCACTAGCCCTGTTTATATGGACAATTTTTTTAGTGCTTCTGATTAAACTATTCCGAATGAAAATGTTGTGTCATCTGTTTACATAGGGGTACGTTCTATTCCGATCAGGGGCTTACGAGCGCTCTAGAATCATTGATCGGAATAGCCGTTGCTGCTTTGCTTCTCCTTAAGAAGAATGCAACCTGATTGACCTTATGCACATGCCTGTTCAATCGGAATAAGAACGGAATACTATCAGATCAAAAGTGTCCACGTACACTACTACTGTATTGTACACTAGGGCTACTGTCACAGACAGACAGACAGACAGACAGACAGACAGACAGACACAGAAAGACAGACAGACAGACAGACAGACAGAAAAGATGTCAAGAGAAATAGGTGGAAGATAAGAGTAGAGAAAAAGTAAGAGTGAATACGTGAAGTCTTACGAGGAATGGGACAGGAAATGGAGATGATAGGACATTACGACTCCAATCAGAGGCTTCATTTGGCCTATCACACCTATCAGACACAGCTCTAAAACTGTCCCACTGGTCACTGGTCTTTTCTCATCTATCAGAGTCCATGGCTGGGAGTTGAGCATCCTAATGTCCAAAGGAAACTGGAGGTTAAAACAGGATTGTTCCTCCCTCTCCAACCCTGAGTGGACAAAGCTTACTATAAAAATTGGTGTTGCCTTGGTTACCACACACCAGCATCAGCATCACAGTCACACACACACACACACACACATACAGATATACACACATGCACACGCATACATACAGTCACACACTCACACAGGTATACACACATAGATACAAACACACACACACACACACACACACACACACACACACACACACACACACATACACACACACACACACACACACAGAGCCATCTCATCAATACCGTATTACAGTAAAAGCTGTTTTGATTGATGCCAAGGGCATAAAGATGGAGGTCGACAGAGACTGTAAGCGACTTTTTATTCCCCTCTCTAAGCCATTTGTGCCTGCGTGTGTGTATATGTGTGTGTGTGTGTGTGTGTGTGTGTGTGTGTGTGTCTGTGTGTGTGTGTGTGTGTGTGTGTGTGTGTGTGTGTGGATTTGAGAGTAGCATGTCTTTATGAAAATGGCTCCCTGACCAGTTTCTCTCTCTCTCATCTCTACCCTGAATCACTGCAGCCTGAGTGGGCAACCAGGAACACAGGAGTCTACCACAACACTGTGTGTGTGTGTGTGTGTGTGTGTGTGTGTGTGTGTGTGTGTGTGTGTGTGTGTGTGTGTGTGTGTGTGTGTGTGTGTGTGTGTGTGTGTGTGTGTGTGTGTGTGTGTGTGTGTGTGTGTGCGCGTGTGTGTGTGTGTGTGTGTGTGTGAGAGAGAGAGAGAGAGAGAGAGTGTGAGAGTGTGTGTCACCAGAACGACAAAGGAGTGTCAAATGGTTTTATGTCCCATTAAAATCTCCATCAGACACCCATGACGGCACTCAATTATCAGGTGGGCATGAAATAACCAAGCAATGGGCTCTTTCTGGGGTGTGAGCAGGCATGCAATTCTCAGTGTATATCTGTGTGTGTGTGTGTGTGTGTGTGTGTGTGTGTGTGTGTGTGTGTGTGTGTGTGTGCGCACGCGCATGCTTGCATGTGTGTGTGTTAGTGAGGAGAATGTTAAGGTACTAAACCTAGATACTGAGCTGCTAAAATCAGATTGCATTGCTCAGCGTATAAGGTCTCTCATTACTGGTTCCCTCTCTCTATTGCTCCTCTCCCAATTTCTCTCTCTTTCACCATCATCCTCTCCATACAGATACACCCCATCTCTCTCTCTCTCTTTCTATCTTTCTCTCTCTCTCTCTCTCCTATGCTCTTGTTTACTCTGCATGAATAATCCAGCAGGCTTATCGTGGTGAGCTTCCCAGGAAAGCAGGGCCGAGTGGCTCACAGCGGAGGCAACACTCCCCTGTGCCCGTCACGCTGCGCTGACCAATGAGCACAGACAGCCTGAACCTGCCCCTGGCCTTTAGGAGATCAGCAGGACACACACACACACACACACAAACACACACACACACACACACACACACACACACACACACACACACACACATACACACACACACACTCTCTAACATTGTCACTGACACAAAACATACACTTAACATTCTTCTCAAAACACACACACACACACACACACACACACACGCACACACACACACACACACACGCGTAAATGCATTCTTTGTCTCCTGCCCCACATCATCATACACATGTGAAGCAAACACACACACACACACACACACACACACACAAACAAACATACACACAAATTCACTGACACAGCACTAATACATTCCTGGATCGATCCATCATCTCACAGACCAAAGTTCAATCAGCAGCAGCAGCAGCAGCAGCAGCAGCAGCATGTCTCCACCAGCAGGCAACCTCTCCCTCCCTCCATCCCATCCCCATCCCATTCCCATCTCCATGCCGATGAGCGAGCAGCAGCCTGGGCCGCTCTCGTCCCCGTGTCCCCCTGTGCAGCGGAGCGTAGCCCCTGGGGTCAGCGGAGCAGAACGGAGCCCAGCCTCTCGCCTGGCTCCCGCAGCACTAATGGCATCTCTGCTGCACTGCACATGTTTCTGCTGCGGCGGACGTGGAGGTAGCCGGGTCACCGATATAAAGGCTAACCATTAGCATCACAATGTGCCGCCCCTTTTAGCTCAATCACTGCAGTGCTCAAGAATGTAGAGCCCTAGGGTGAAGGGAGATTGCAGTGTTGTTGTTATTGTTGGTGGTGGTGGCAGAGGTGAGGTGTGTGTGTGTGTGTGTGTGTGTGTGTGTGTGTGTGTGTGTGTGTGTGTGTGTGTGTGTGTGTGTGTGTGTGTGCATGTGTGTGTGTGTGTGTGTGTTTGTGTGATACATGGTCCAAACATGCAAATAGGAATATTCCTGTATATGTGTGTATGTATGTGCATGTGTGTGTGTGTGCATATATGTTTGCGTTTGTGTGTTAATGTTCTCTCACGCTGTGCAAAACACCCTCCCACATAAATGGACACATGGTCCAAACATGCAAATAGGAATATGTCTGTATATGTGTGTGTGCGTGTGTGTGTGTGTGTGTGTGTGTGTGTGTGTGTGTGCGTGTGTATATGTGTGTGTATGTGTCTCCTCTTCCTCTCTCTCTCTTTCTCTCTCTCTCTCTCTGTCTCTATTCCTCTTCTCTTTATCCCTCCCCTCCCCCTTATATTTTTGATCTCTCCAGCCCAGAGAAAAAGTCTGTCTCCCCTGAGTCCTCCACCTTCCCAGCATGCCTTGCTGCCCTGGGCCTGTGCGGTTTGATTCACAGTGTCTTAGACAGGCCGATACTCTAAATAATTACTGCTCAGCCACCATCAGGCGTCCGGCGCACTT
>NW_027468587.1:20544724-20549724 GCF_046254945.1 Alosa pseudoharengus | reverse complement strand
GAGGCAGGAGGATCAGGTGGCCCTGGCCGAGCAACACCAACAGTTTCTAAAGCCCCCCCCCCCCCCATCACCCACCACCACCACCCATACTCTCTATGGCTCGCAGTGTGGATCAGACAGACAGCAGGCCATTTGTCCTTCAGTGGGGAGGGAGGCTTTAATGACTGAAAGAGGCCCTGACTGACAGGACAAACAAAGTACACCTTCAGGGGGAAACTAACAGTGTTACTCACACACACCCACACACACATACACACACACACACACGCACACACGCACACACACCCACACACACACACACACACACACACACACACTCCAAACATCTCTGAACACGCTAGGCTAGGAGCCCCTCATTGTATAACAATCACTGCATTCCTCACACCGTCCAACTGGACAGCAAACCCAGTGAGGTGTTTCAGAGGCGGGCGGGATGGGGAGTAGTCAGAAGTAGTAGAGAGAGGGAGGAGGGAAATCCTTCCCCAAATAAACAACAAATACAGCATGCGCTGGCAGAAGACGATGCAGACAGTCATTCGCAATAGATTCGCAAAAATTTGTTAATGACGGCTTTAAGGGAAAAAAAAAAACAATTCCGAGCTGTTTTACAGGAAGAAACCTCACAAGACTCCTCTTTGAGCTTGTTAATTTGTGTGTGTTGGCAGCAAGTGTGCAGTGCTTCTGACAACAGCTCTTCAGATCAGAAGGAGGCAGGCAGCGATATCTCCAACTCTGATCAGTAAGCATAAAGTGAAACTCAGACTGAAACTCTCTGGATGATTTTCTGTGCTGTATTATTTTCACCTTTTTTGACTGCTGAACTTGTCCATTTTAAGCACAGGAGACTTGTGTAAAGAAAGCACTCTCTCATCCTCAATGGGTTTATTAATTAAAGAAAAATAAACTCTGGAGCCAGCAAATGTTCTCTCTCATTGAGCCAACACAATTATATCTGAGGGGCAACATGGCAACCCTTTTTTCCACATATCAGACTCACGCACGTACACACACACACACACACACACACACACACACACACACACACACACACACACACAAACACACACACACACACACACACACACACAGGCCTCTCTCAACAACTGAACATTTGTTTTTGGAAAAACTATATATTATCTGCCTTGCCCACACATGTCATGTTTATCTTGCAGGACATACTGGGCCCATGTTTTGAAGCACAACACTTCCCCTACGCCTCTCTTCCTCCTCTCCTCTCTTCCTCCTCTCCTCTCCTCTCCTTCTCTACGCAGGCGGCAAGTGAAGCGAAAAGACAACCCACAGCTCTCCAGCTGATACATATGCAACAAATGGTGAGAAATCAGGAGAAAAAATGCAGCCCTTTCACTCTCAGCCTTACAAACACACACACACACACACACACACACACACACACAAGGACAAAGACACCCAGACATACAAGGACAAAGACACACAGACACAGCTAAAGGGTTTTGAAGGCCTTGTGTGAGGGAGTGTTGGGAGTGAATTGAGTGTGTTCCAACTAAGAGCGGTAAAGAGCCGTGACCTGTGAATGCAGTCGGCCCCACATCATCTGGCCAACAGTGGCTTCTCCTCTAGGTGAGATGATTTGTTTATTCGCCAACGCATGAGCGTGAGCGCACACACACACACAAACACACACACACACACACACACATGCACACATACACCAAGTGCAGACACGCACACATTAGATATAGCAATAATAGGCAAAACTGTCAAGATAAACAGTGCACTGCCCAGGAGGGTGTACAAAAGGGATTACTTCACGCTCTGTTTCTCAGGCAGTGTGTGTATACGTGTGTGTGAATACGTGTGTGTGTGTGTGTGTGTGTGCATGCTGTACTCATTAGACCTGGACATATGTGTTCATGAAGTAAAAAGGTAGTCATATTTAATTATTTTTACACTTTTACAGAATTTAGAGAATGTCTCTTGGTCGTGTACACTGGGGCCAATGCATTTGAACAGTAAAGCAGACGCTAACTCTTTCTATCATGGCGAGTCTTAGCCATATGGTGTGCTGTGAGCAAAGGCCTCTTGCAGCATCTGAGTCTAGGATTCGTTTCTTGGGCACTCAACCGTACAAACGTGGTTCTCATCCATCGTCTCTCCATACTGCGTGATTCTTGCATAGATTGTTGAAGAGGTTCTGTGTAACCTTCACTCTCATTCAAGTTTCAGTTGCTTTCAGGACCATCTGTACGCGCCCATGCAATGTGGAACAATGTACAATGCCATCCAAATGAAGAGTGTTATTTGTGGCACAACAAAATAGCATAACAGAGCATAGGAAACAAATAAACATCTCTCCTATGATCACACCACACACCATGTGGTAGAGGTCTGCACTCCCACGGTAGACCCGCGGGTCCCGACGCAAATGAGTGCGGCGCGGGACAACTTTTGCAAGCTCTTTGCGGGAGCGGGCGTGATGAGAGAGGTGCGTTCGCGGGTGCGGGACAAACCGATTATTCACTGCACTCCCGCAAATTAAATATGTGCGTAAAATTAAATATGGAAATGATTAAAGTAGTGTTCATAACTATAGTTCAGCTGGATGTTCTGTTAGGCAGCATTAAAAAACGTGGTTTAAAGCAACACCAAAGAACTTTCCCTCTGTCGCACGCACGGTAGGCCTATTTGTTTATCCAGAACCGGCTTTGCAAATAACAATGTTCACAGACAAGGTAGAATATGTTGCATGATTTGTGAAAGTACGATGTATTGCGACATCAAACGCAAGTCAAATTTGTAGTTTCTTATGTCTCATTCCATCGAACTTCAGATCCGCTATCCGATCTGGCAAACTTACATAGTGCAGTTATAGCCGATAGAGGGCTGCGAAGCGAATGCAGAAGTGCCGTTCACCCTGTTACAAGTTGATGAACCACTGAAACGATTTTGGAAACATTATTTTAAGGTACAAAAAACTCTTTGGTGTTGCTTTAAGCATAACTGACGGATAGCAGGCCTATAGCCTATATTGTTGTTTACGTGGGTTCAATTTGGTCCTGCTGCTCATTGTCAAAACTCGAAATCGAAAGTATGACAGAGGAAGAGGGCACCAGACTAGGCCTACTTCAGTTGTTAGCCTACATTCAGAACCAAGAAACTTAAAATCAGACATCTGGAGTCTTTCTCATGTGTATGTGCTCCTTTCGTGTGACAGAAAGAAAAACTGAATAGGCTATCCCTCCTGCATGCGGGCTTTAGCGGGCGGGAGCGGGACATCATGTTACAGATGCGGGCGGGAGCGGGACTAAAAATTACACATTAATGCGGGAGCGGGCGGGCAGACCTCTACATGTGGTCATACTGCACAGCTGATGGCAGCTGTAGTAGATGGCAGCTGTAGTAGCAATAGTGGTTGTAATACAATACAGTATATATGAAATATAATGTATGGGATTCAATATTCAAGCGTGGGTGCTCCTTTTGGACGACCAGAGAAGGGGGATGGGAAGGGGGGGCACCTGAGGGAGATGTTGTTTAACCCATTCGCGCTGGATGCTGCATGACGCAACATTGACCCTCCCGCTGGATGCTGCGTAGCGCAACATTGACCCTCCCGTTGGATGCTGCGTAGCGCAGCATGCTTTTTATTTCATGTTTCTAGGTGCTACAGAGGCTTAGATATTATATTTTGGTAGACGTTGACAATTTTTAGTATGTTTTCAGAAAACCCTCACGACATAAGGTTATTTAGTCTAGAATGCCATAGGATTCTATAGGCGTTTTTTAGCAGGCATTTTAGGAGTAAATGGGTTAAAGCAGGCCTTGGGCTGGTCCGTGAGATTGACCAGCTCCGCAGCCCCAGGGCCTAGTTCAGAGATGAAACCCAAATCTCTCTTTCAGACACAAGACAGTAGATTAGATAGAACACAACCGCCCTCTCTCCCTCCCCTTCCCCATCCCCCTCCAAATTCAATTTGAGAAAAGAAAAGTGATTTCGCCGGAGCCGTGACTGCATTTGTAAGCCCCTTGTCAGATCTGGCAGGAAAGAAGGCCTCTTCCCTGCAGGAAAGAAAATAGGTGGAGAGAAAAAAAACATGAAAAAAAAAACAGCATGTCGATCTTTACTTTCGATACCATTCGTGGAAACACACCTGTCAAGGCCTCTGCCTGTGTGTTCAGGCTCCTGTGACAACCTGCATTAAGTCTTGCACATGTGTTACCACACAAATCCGAAAACAACCACAGACAGCCTGGGTGTAAATGTGTGTGGAAGCCATCAGGATGCTGGGTGCATTGGAAACATTCTACACCAATCCCATTTCTCATGAATGCATAAACTAGACGTAGCTGTACATTTCCAAACAGAGGACAGGGGACTAGTCCTGTTCACCCCTGAGAATGCTTTGGACAGCCATATCATCCAGATCTAGAATTGACATTAACTGAAACAGACGCGACTTGGCCCAGACTCTTAATTGAACTCGATAGGAAAATTCAAATGAGTTTGGCTCAGACTTTGTACTCAGTTGCCTGCCCTGTGCCTGAGTCTCCCCTCCCCACTGTGAGCCTGGTGTGTGTTCAGCAGTCTTATAGTTCTGAGACACGCTGCTGCAGAATCATTGGCTGGCTGCTGTAAATTATAAATTGCATGGCTGGCTGTACATGCAGGCCTTAAGTTAACACAGCCAAACTAACAGCTGGGCTGCTACAGGGCTTGTGTGACTGGTTGCGCTAACACATCGGCAACCTGGTCACATGACTACATCAGTCATAAAGCCGCAGAGACACTACAAGCTGTACACGGAACAAACGTATGCATTTGTTCAAATACAGATAGATAGATATACACTTCACATGCATATTCTGTGGCCAAGAACACACACACACACACACACACACACACACACACACACACACACACACACACACACACCAGCAGAGAGCAAAGAGACAGAGCAAGGCAGAAAGAGGGGGAGGGGGAGAGCACACATACACACACACACACACATTATCAAGACAGC